>NW_028165227.1:145000-160826 GCF_964263955.1 Coregonus lavaretus | reverse complement strand
GGAGGGAGAGAGTGAGAGAGAGAGAGAAATTGAAATTGTTTTTTATTGAATTGAGAGAGAGGGAGAGAGACAGAGAGCGAGAGAGAGAGAGAGAGAGAGAGAGAGAGAGAGAGAGAGAGAGAGAGAGAGAGAGAGAAAGTCCTCTTTCATGAAAAAGAGAGAGCGAATAAAATACAAATATATACAGTATATATATATATATATTTTTTTTATCAATGTCATTAAAGGTTTTAACACAGAAGCTCCATCTTGGTGGATCTGGCCTCAACCGTCACTGTATGACTACTGTATATATGAGGAATATCTATAAAGATATATGTTTAATCTTAATTGGAGGTATAACCTACCTTGGTTTCGGTTAGCAACACCTAGGGATGAGACATTCGGCCGAACTGCATGCAATCGGGAGAAACCATAAGTTATTAGGTGCTCTGGCTACAGTGGACATCAGATTAATTAACAGTACTAGAGGTTCAAAATAAAGGGTTGACTGGTGGGACATATGTAGACAACTAGACATACCGGCAAGGCCTTACTACTCAGGGTTCTAATAAGGGTTGACTGGTGGGACATATGTAGACAACTAGACATACCGGCAAGGCCTTACTACTCAGGGTTCTAATAAGGGTTGACTGGTGGGACATATGTAGACAACTAGACATACTGGCAAGGCCTTACTACTCAGGGTTCTAATAAGGGTTGACTGGTGGGACATATGTAGACAACTAGACATACCGGCAAGGCCTTACTACTCAGGGTTCTAATAAGGGTTGACTGGTGGGACATATGTAGACAACTAGACATACCGGCAAGGCCTTACTACTCAGGGTTCTAATAAGGGTTGACTGGTGGGACATATGTAGACAACTAGACATACCGGCAAGGCCTTACTACTCAGGGTTCTAATAAGGGTTGACTGGTGGGACATATGTAGACAACTAGACATACCGGCAAGGCCTTACTACTCAGGGTTCTAATAAGGGTTGACTGGTGGGACATATGTAGACAACTAGACATACCGGCAAGGGCTTACTACTCAGGGTTCTAATAAGGGCTGACTGGTGGGACATATGTAGACAACTAGACATACCGGCAAGGCCTTACTACTCAGAACAACTCAGAACAACAGAATGACTGTCAAGCCTGTACAGGGACAAGCAGTAGATGCATCCCAACACCAGTCCCAGACCATGTCCCAGATGACGTCCCAGGGACATTGTAATGAATTGTGCTGTTTCATGGGCTCACTTGAGTGTGTGCATCGATGGCAATGATGAGTAAATTATAAACAAAGAAACAAAAATAACAAAACAGTCTCTACTTGAGATTCTCTCCGATATGTAGTGGGATCATAACTTATGCAAACATGGTGGGTTGGTTTAAGTGTCGCAGGCATTTTGTTTCATTCGTCAAGTTGACTATGCAATCAATATCTAATTACAGTGCATTTCAGGTCGAGGAATCACGATGAATAAATCATGTGGTGTGTCAGGAATTGGAATGACTGATAGTTGTGGTGTAACCTCATAATTACATACAACTCTGTATTTCTCTGATGGGGAAATACTGGTGGTGTTTGGTGGTTGTGATTGGTTGGGGGATGGAGCGGTTTTGAGTCAAGCAGAGGCAGAAGGAAGGTCTTGTTACTTATTCTAGTATTGTAATCGTTTACTAAAGCGACACTAAGTCTCTGTGTTGCAATGTCCTTGACTTCAGTGTGGTTGTGTAGTCATGTGATCATTAGTGTCCAGTGGTGTCACAGCAAGCAACTTTAACTACCGTGTGATTGGATAGTGAGCCGTACTGTGTGGGGTGTCTAATCATTTGTAATACATTCAGTTTGGTTAAAGATAAGGGTAATGCGTTTGCGATAGGGGGTTTGGGTATGCGTGCAGACAGGCACACAGACATACAGTTAATATATGCTGTAGTGTTTGACTAAGTTACTATCCAAACCCTCTCTGTCACAGCTCCATAACTGATAAAGTACGTAGAATGTCATGTCAGTTCTAAATAAGTTGTTCATTAATAATAATAATGGCCAGCATCCAATATCGTCCGGCAAATTATTTTTTGTAAGTATTTAGGGATTTTTGATTTTGATTTTTTTTCCCACCGATGGTCAAATCGTTGTTTTCAGTTAATATAAATATACAAGAGAAAAACGTTCTGTAGAGATATTGACCTGTAACCTTGATGGGAGGTTCTGCTTTACAGGAAAAGGAGAATTTGATTAGAAACATTAGAGCATTAGTTCTCTAACAGGCATCACATCTGTAGTTCTATTCATTATTAAGTTGGGGAGAATTCAGGTAAGCCGCTCTACATGGGAAATGACACATTATAATAAATGCTGCTCTCATAATGACATGAAATCTTGCAATCTTGCAGAGTTCAGATTTCTTTTAAAATATATATAAATGTTGCTTTAATGGCTGCATTAGGGCGATTCTGTCTGGCTTAATAAACTTAATAAAAGTAAACAAATAATGAAAGTAATTTCAAACAACAATATGAAAAAGTGCAACGTTTTCTGTTTCGGGGGCAGCTCTATTCTATTTTGGTTTGTTTTCTGTGTTCCAGGACATTTAGCCATGTTCTGTTTGGTTGCTTTTTTATTTTAGAGAACATAGCTACATACCCACGACTTCAATTTGGTTTCACTCAACTTCATCCCTGGTGTGGCTACAGAAGCAAAACTGGGTAGTGTTTTACTGGTGTGGCTACAGAACCAAAGCTGGGTAGTGTTTTGTGTTGTGGCTACAGAACCAAAGCTGGGTAGTGTTTTGTGTTGTGGCTACAGAAGCAAAACTGGGTAGTGTTTTGTGTTGTGGCTACAGAAGCAAAACTGGGTAGTGTTTTACTTGTGTGGCTACAGAACCAAAGCTGGGTAGTGTTTTGTGTTGTGGCTACAGAAGCAAACTGGGTAGTGTTTTACTGGTGTGGCTACAGAACCAAAGCTGGGTAGTGTTTTGTGTTGTGGCTACAGAACCAAAGCTGGGTAGTGTTTTGTGTTGTGGCTACAGAAGCAAAACTGGGTAGTGTTTTGTGTTGTGGCTACAGAACCAAAGCTGGGTAGTGTTTTGTGTTGTGGCTACAGAACCAAAGCTGGGTAGTGTTTTGTGTTGTGGCTACAGAACCAAAGCTGGGTAGTGTTTTGTGTTGTGGCTACAGAACCAAAACTGGGTAGTGTTTTACTGGTGTGGCTACAGAACCAAAGCTGGGTAGTGTTTTGTGTTGTGGCTACAGAACCAAAGCTGGGTAGTGTTTTGTGTTGTGGCTACAGAACCAAAGCTGGGTAGTGTTTTGTGTTGTGGCTACAGAACCAAAGCTGGGTAGTGTTTTGTGTTGTGGCTACAGAAGTAAAACTGGGTAGTGTTTTACTGGTGTGGCTACAGAACCAAAGCTGGGTAGTGTTTTGTGTTGTGGCTACAGAACCAAAGCTGGGTAGTGTTTTGTGTTGTGGCTACAGAAGCAAAACTGGGTAGTGTTTTGTGTTGTGGCTACAGAACCAAAACTGGGTAGTGTTTTGTGTTGTGGCTACAGAACCAAAGCTGGGTAGTGTTTTGTGTTGTGGCTACAGAACCAAAGCTGGGTAGTGTTTTGTGTTGTGGCTACAGAACCAAAACTGGGTAGTGTTTTACTGGTGTGGCTACAGAACCAAAGCTGGGTAGTGTTTTGTGTTGTGGCTACAGAACCAAAGCTGGGTAGTGTTTTGTGTTGTGGCTACAGAACCAAAATTGGGTAGTGTTTTGTGATGTGGCTACAGAACCAAAACTGGGTAGTGTTTTATGTTGTGGCTACAGAACCAAAACTGGGTAGTGTTTTGTGTTGTGGCTACAGAACCAAAACTGTGTAGTGTTTTGTGTTGTGGCTACAGAACCAAAGCTGGGTAGTGTTTTGTGTTGTGGCTACAGTACCAAAGCTGGGTAGTGTTTTACTGGTGTGGCTACAGAACCAAAGCTGGGTAGTGTTTTGTGTTGTGGCTACAGAACCAAAGCTGGGTAGTGTTTTGTGTTGTGGCTACAGAACCAAAGCTGGGTAGTGTTTTGTGTTGTGGCTACAGAACCAAAGCTGGGTAGTGTTTTGTGTTGTGGCTAAAAAACCAAAACTGGGTAGTGTTTTGTGTTGTGGCTACAGAACCAAAGCTGGGTAGTGTTTTGTGTTGTGGCTACAGAACCAAAGCTGGGTAGTGTTTTGTGTTGTGGCTACAGAACCAAAGCTGGGTAGTGTTTTGTGTTGTGGCTACAGAACCAAAGCTGGGTAGTGTTTTGTGGCTACAGAACCAAAGCTGGGTAGTGTTTTGTGTTTTGGCTACAGAACCAAAGCTGGGTAGTGTTTTGTGGCTACAGAACCAAAGCTGGGTAGTGTTTTGTGTTGTGGCTACAGAACCAAAGCTGGGTAGTGTTTTGTGTTGTGGCTACAGAACCAAAGCTGGGTAGTGTTTTGTGGCTACAGAACCAAAGCTGGGTAGTGTTTTGTGGCTACAGAACCAAAGCTGGGTAGTGTTTTGTGGCTACAGAACCAAAGTTGGGTAGTGTTTTGTGGCTACAGAACCAAAGCTGGGTAGTGTTTTGTGGCTACATAACCAAAGCTGGGTCGTGTTTTGTGATGTGGCTACAGAACCAAAGCTGGGTAGTGTTTTGTGTTGTGGTGGTTAGGGGGTGTAGAGATAGACAGTCAGCATTTCAATGCCTACAAGCCTGCTCTGAATTAACCATACAGACCTGGCCCTAAGTCAGTCAGTCAGTCAGTCAGTGTGGCCTTTATGTGAGTCCCACCCACAGACAGACAGACAGACAGACAGACAGACAGACAGACAGACAGACAGACATACATACATACATACAGACAGACAGACAGACAGACAGACAGACAGACAGACAGACAGACAGACAGACAGACTATGTAATACACTCCCCACTAGGGTTCTGAGAGTGCTGCCATGGTCTGGCTAGATGTCGGGTTTGGGAGGATCTAGGGAGGGGGTATGATGTGTGTATGTATATGGAGTATGTATATCTATGGAGAACATGCATGCAGCACACGTTTAGAGAATTGGCCATGCACAGGCTGGAGACAACACTGAACTCATTCAGCTCTCTAAGGTTGGGGGGTTGGGGTGGAGGTAGGGAGGGTGTCCACTTGGTTCCATGCTCTCTAAGGTTAGGGGGTTGGGGTGGAGGTAGGGAGGGTGTCCACTTGGTTCCATGCTCTCTAAGGTTAGGGGGTTGGGGTGGAGGTAGGGAGGGCGTCCACTTGGTTCCATGCTCTCTAAGGTAGGGGGGTTGGGGTGGAGGTAGGGAGGGTGTCCACTTGGTTCCATGCTCTCTAAGGTTAGGGGGTTGGGGTGGAGGTAGGGAGGGCGTCCACTTGGTTCCATGCTCTCTAAGGTTAGGGGGTTGGGGTGGAGGTAGGGAGGGTGTCCACTTGGTTCCATGCTCTCTAAGGTTAGGGGGTTGGGGTGGAGGTAGGGAGGGCGTCCACTTGGTTCCATGCTCTCTAAGGTTGGGGGGTTGGGGTGGAGGTAGGGAGGGTGTCCACTTGGTTCCATGCTCTCTAAGGTTAGGGGGTTGGGGTGGAGGTAGGGAGGGTGTCCACTTGGTTCCATGCTCTCTAAGGTTAGGGGGTTGGGGTGGAGGTAGGGAGGGCGTCCACTTGGTTCCATGTTCTCTAAGGTTAGGGGGTTGGGGTGGAGGTAGGGAGGGTGTCCACTTGGTTCCATGCTCTCTAAGGTTAGGGGGTTGGGGTGGAGGTAGGGAGGGTGTCCACTTGGTTCCATGCTCTCTAAGGTTAGGGGGTTGGGGTGGAGGTAGGGAGGGTGTCCACTTGGTTCCATGCTCTCTAAGGTTAGGGGGTTGGGGTGGAGGTAGGGAGGGTGTCCACTTGGTTCCATGCTAATTTCTGACGTCAAATATCTCTGAATTTTCATAATAAACTGTTTGTTATTGTTTGGATCAAATTATAAGTTTATGTTAGTTTGACCTCAGTTGTGGTAACAGTTGTGGTTCAAAGTTCAGCGCCAACTAGCGAGTTCATTTTACCACCATAGTGTCACTTGTAAATATGCTGATACCATTGTAAATGTTAAACATGGCAACGTCCCAATACTTATAAACAGCTTCCTTTTGCTGTCTTCTTCCCTTCATGAATGTTGACATAAAATGACTCGGTAGGTCTGATGGCCATATTGCTGTAAGTTATCTAGTCCTAGTTATCTAGTTATCTAGTCCTAGTTATCTAGTTATCTAGTCCTAGTTATCTAGTTATCTAGTCCTAGTTGTCTAGTCCTAGTTATCTAGTTATCTAGTCCTAGTTATCTAGTTATCTAGTCCTAGTAATCCAGTTCTAGTTATCTAGTCCTAGTTATCTAGTTATCTAGTCCTAGTTATCTAGTTATCTAGTCCTAGTAATCTATTCCTAGTTATCTAGTTATCTAGTCCAAGTTATCTAGTACTAGTTATCTAGTTATCTAGTCCTAGTAATCTAGTCCTAGTTATCTAGTCCTAGTTATATAGTCCTAGTTATCTAGTTATCTAGTACTAGTTATCTAGTCCTAGTAATCTAGTCCTAGTTATCTAGTCCTTTGGATATCTGCAGTCATGGAGATACAGCCAGGACTTAAGGAAAAGGAAACCATCCAAACACTAATGGGATGCTGTCCATCTGAGCTGCTTTTCGTCTATCGATTTCCCCCTAGTAGAGGGGGTTCTAGCTAGATAAATAGATTGATGGATGGACTGATGAGGAATGGGCTGGGGCACTTTGACTTGTTCAATACTTATGTGAGTCGGAAATGACATCCCCTATTCCCGACATAGTGCACTACTTTTGACCAGAGCCCTATGGACCTTGGTCGAAAGTAGTGCACTACAGTATATAGGGAATAGGGTGCCATTTGGAACGTACCCTTGGTGTGTGTGTGTGTGTGTGTGTCTCCTGTTATTACCCTGAGGTGCAGTCCCAAGATGGCTACTATAATAACTGAAGACTACGTCTCTAGACGTCTCTCTCTGTACTCCAGGGGCCACTGGCTGCAGCAGACGATACTCAATATTGAAATGACCTCCCTGACATTATCCCACCACTGAGGTCGGGGCAATTTAATAAACTCTATATGCTATTTATGTATAATGCATAGGGGAGAAAAACCAATGGTGTTTTGTATGCATACTCAGGTGTCTGGCTGCTATCTAGGCTTAACTTGTTGAAGGTGAATTAGTCCAACTCCACTCACAGCCTTCCAGACAACATGGCAGAAAGCTATTTCCTTCAGAGAGGGGGGAAAAAAAAGTGTATTGAACTAACCCTGGCATAATGAACACGTCCTAATAAATTATGACTGATCCTTCACCTAATGAATAATGGAGTACCTAAATCAGAAATGAACATTTAAAACCACGTGGACTTTAGGGACGGATATGATCAGGCATAGTAAAGCAGAAAGCAGTTTCTGTGAGCGGTTTAAGCTTTGGATTCATTTACTTACTAACTGGACCAATGTTACTGGGGATACCTGAAAGAGAAAGACAAAACAGTTGACATTGGGAAATTAGTCATTTACATTTCATTCTACTTTAACAAATTGTATATTGCAGTTTAGGACATTGTTTGTATTCATTTCAACACAATGAATGTGATCTAGTAAACAGAATATAAATATGAGTGTATATATATATATATATATATATATATATATATATATATATATATATATATATATATATATATATATATATATATATATATATATATATATATATATATATATATATATATATATATATATATATATATATATATATATATATATATATATATATATATATATATATATATATATATATATATATATATATATATATATATATATATATATATATATATATATATATACAGTATATACATGTAAATATGCACGCATGCACACCAACCTCCCAGCAGCAGATAGACTAGCGGTTAAAGCATTGGGCCAGTAACCGAAAGGTCGCTGGTTCGTATACCTGAGCTGACAAGGTGAAAAATCTGCCGTTGTGCCTTTGAGCAAGGCTCTTAACCCTAGTTTGCTCCAGGGGCGCTGTACTACCCCTAATTTGCTCCAGGGGCGCCGTACTACTATGGCTGAGCCTGTAAAACAACACATTTCACTGCACCTATCTGGTATAAGTCAAAACACTTCACGTGCACAAACTGGTTGAATTTATTTTTAGGTGGAAAATACATTGGATTTAAAAAAAAGTTATCAATTGTCTTGAGGGTGAAATTTCAACCACAGGATTATGTCACCATTATAACCAATTTTCAACATAGATAAACCTTGTATAAATGTTTTGAATTTGTACCTTTCAAACAACGTCAGACCTTCAACCTTATATCCACTATCAGAAAAAAAACAGCAGGCCGCGTAGCACCTCCTACTGGAGAGTCAATCTAACTACAGCTATCCATTTCGTCTCCCATCCAGCATTTTCAACCAAGCCCAAACCTGCTTAGCTTTGATATTTGTCACTGACTACTACCAATATGCTATCATGAGAATGGTTATTGAGAGATCTCTTAAGAACTAAATATATTCACTGTTGCTATCGAAGTCATTCCAAAGAGTAGGTTTAACAGAGCAAATTAAATGTAACCATACTTTATAAGTTATATATCATCAATGATACTATTTAGGCCTATATAGAATTTACAAAGTCACCAACAGCTATTTTTTTTTCAATTCAACCCAGGATTCAACTAAAAATAACAACACACATTGGCCTAGGGTTTCAAGCTTTAGTTTAGTTCAAATGTAAATCGTTAATATGTTGGATTCACGTCTCCATCTCAACCAACTAATAGGAATAGGGCTAAATCAAATCAAACTTCATTTAAAGTTTGATTAGATTTAGTCATATTCTTAACTTAGATTTTTGGTTGAGATCGAGACGTGAATCCAACATACCAATTATTAATTTGTAGACAAACCGGATGTTGAATTGTGTCTTAGTTGTCATGTAGTACTTTTTGCGTTGACATTTTAGCAGACGCTCTTATCCAGAGCAACGAGGGTTAAGTGTCTTGCTCAAGGACACATTGACAGATTTTTCAGCTAGTTTGCTCGGGGATTCAAACCAGCAACCTTTCGGTTACTAGGCCAACATGCTTAAACACTAGTGCCACTGACTTATTCCGGCTTTAACACCAGTTTGTCTACAAATTTATAATTTCTATGTTGGATTCACGTCTCCGACTAAAACCACAAATATAAGTTAAATAATAGGATTAAGCCAGTGGATTAGATTAAACTAAGCGTTACACAGTAACACACTTTAAATGGTGATATTTGGTTGCGTTGTCAACCGAACACAATTCAATATTACTATACAGTAAATAGCATAAAGTTAAGGGTATCTTACAAACTAATATAGGTCTAACAGTATTTATTCATCCTTAAAATAAGTAACATCCATGGCCACATTTTGAGGTTAGCCTACTATAGGTTAACTATAAATGTCTTCTTATGTGATCATATAAAACGTGCGTGTTCAAGATAGCATGCAAAGGTCGCAGGTCTGCGGAGATCATCACAATTGCTGTAATAATCTGTCAGAATCTCAAACAGCATTGATCATTTGCACCATGTACTTTTAATGTAATCTCAACTACAATCCAGGTCATTTGGTTCTGATATTAGATGGAGCACAGTGATAACGCATTAAATTGTTGTATAAATACAACATATCTGACATTGTATTCCCATTTGAACTTTATTGTGCTTTTAAATGGTTGAAAGCGCAGTGATAACGCATTTTGATGACAACTACACCAAATATCAGACCTTGTTTTTCCATTGGAATTTGGTTGTGCTTTTAGATGATTGAAAGCATAGTGATAACACACTGGGAATTCAACAAACTTCTGCCTGTATTTTTGAGCGGATGAATAAAGGTTGAAATCTCATTGATCAACGTCGCAACCAAATATGACCCACATTTCCACTATGAAATTATGTGGTTTGCCCAGTGGGTTGCTATGTAGTTGACAGTAGACTTCTTATCGCGATCTCAGTCTGTCGATGCAACCGACCGACTGTTTGATGTGCCAGCCCTGCTCTGAACTGATACAAGCCCCGCTCTGATCAGATACCAGCCCCACTCTGAACAGATACCAGCCCCACTCTGATCAGATACCAGCCCCACTCTGAACAGATACCAGCCCCACTCTGATCAGATACCAGCCCCACTCTGATCAGATACCAGCCCCACTCTGATCAGATACCAGCTCCTCTCTGAACAGATACCAGCCCCACTCTGATCAGATACCAGCTCCGCTCTGAACAGATACCAGCCCCACTCTGATCAGATACCAGCCCCACTCTGATCAGATACCAGCCCCACTCTGATCAGATACCAGCCCCACTCTGATCAGATACCAGCCCCACTCTGATCAGATACCAGCCCCACTCTGAACAGATACCAGCCCCACTCTGATCAGATACCAGCTCCGCTCTGAACAGATACCAGCCCCACTCTGATCAGATACCAGCCCCACTCTGATCAGATACCAGCCCCACTCTGATCAGATACCAGCCCCACTCTGAACACATACCAGCCCCACTCTGATCAGATACCAGCTCCGCTCTGAACAGATACCAACCCCGCTCTGATCAGATACCAGCCCCACTCTGAACAGATACCAGCCCCACTCTGAACAGATACCAGCCCCACTCTGAACAGATACCAGCCCCACTCTGATCAGATACCAGCCCCACTCTGAACAGATACCAGCCCCACTCTGATCAGATACCAGCCCCACTCTGAACAGATACCAGCCCCACTCTGATCAGATACCAGCCCCACTCTGAACAGATACCAGCCCCACTCTGATCAGATACCAGCCCCACTCTGATCAGATACCAACCCCACTCTGATCAGATAATAGTCAGATACTGTAGACACATCCCCATGGCGACCAGATCTTTCACACAACAGGCTATTGGCCCTGCATAGATCTCAGATTCTGACTGAGCTATATAGGCCTGCATGGTGGCAGGCTGCTGAACGTGTCTAAAAAGTCCTCATCATTCCAATTCTCTGTAAAATCTCACAATAGTAGTAATTATGCGAGAAATGGGGGTGGAAACGCTTTTATGCGCAAATATTTATATAATAACCATCATATCGAAGTAAACTTGGAGTCACCCGATGACATGTTGTGGTCCTCCCACTTCGACTCGGAAAAGTTAATTTTTATTAGGCTACAGATGAAATAAGTTACGATGAACTTCACAGGGTGGTGAAAAGTGCAAGGTGATGAGCTTTTGATGCTCCTTTCCAGTAAATATTGAGGGTTTTATTCTGGTGAGATGATGATTGGTGATTGGTTGCCGTTTGACAAGTTAAAATAATCTCACTATTTTGTCCATTATAATCTCATCATGTAGGCTTTACCCGGACTGTATCTGCCAGCTGTTGGCTAGAGTGAACGTGCCAATACCAAAGTGGGCACAATCGTTATATAATGCACATTTTATTTGACCTAACCATCAGTAGAGTTGAAAGTGCGATGGAAACCCATTTAACCGTGCTAGCAAACCAGTCCTGTAGCTTTAGCATCCGCTTCATCTGACCACTTCCGTGTTGAGCGAGTCACTGGTACTTCCTGTTTGAGTTTTTGCTTGTAAGCAGGAATCAGGAGGATAGAGTTATGGTCAGATTTGCCAAAGGGAGGGCAAGGGAGAGCCTTGTATGTGTTTCTGTGTGTGGAGTAAAAGGTGATCTAGAGTGTTGTTGCCTCTAGTTACACAGGCGACATGCTGGTAAAAAATGAGGTAAAATGGATTTCAGTTTCCCTGCATTAAAATCACCGGTCACGAGAATTACCGCCTCTGGATGTGAATTTTCTTGTTTGCGTATGGCCTTATACAGCTAGTTGAGTGTGGTCTTAATGCCAGCATCGGTTTGTGGTGGTAAGTCTACGAAAAATATAGATAAAAACTCTCTTGGTAAATAGTATGGGTCTGCAGCTTATCATGAGGTACTCTAACTCAGGGGAGCAAAAATGTGACACTTCCTTAAAATTAGAGATTGCGCACCTGTTGTTGTTAACACACTCCTTCCCCCTTCGCCTTAACCGAGGCTGCCGTCTGGTCTTGACAATGCATGGAAAAACCAGTGCCTTCGGAAAGTATTCAGACCCCTTGACTTTTTCCACATGTTGTGACGTTACAGCCTTATTCTGTAATTGATTAAATAGTTTTTTCCCCTCATCAATCTACACACAATACTCCATAATGTCAAAGCAAAAACAGGTTTAGACATTTTTGCAAATGTATAAAAAATTTAAACAAATGTACATAAGTATTCAGACCCTTTACTCAGTACTTGGTTGAAGCACCTTTGGCAGCGATTACATCATAGAATCTTCTTGGTATGACGCTACAGCTTGGCACACCTGATTTGGGGAGTTTCTCCCATTCTTCTCTGCAGATCCTCTCAAGCTTTGTCAGGTGGATGGGGAGCGTTGATGCACAGCTATTTTTAGGTCTCTCCAGAGATGTTTGATCGGGTTCAAGTCTGGGCTCTGGCTGGGCCACTCAAGGACATTCAGAGACTTGTCCTGAAGCCACTCCTGTGTTGTCTTGGCTGTGGGCTTAGAGTCGTTGTCCTGTTGGAAGGTGAACATTCGCCTAGTCTGAGGTCCTGAGCGCTCTGGAGCAGCTTTTCATCAAGGATCTCTCTGTACTTTGCTCCGTTCATCTTTCCCTCGATCCTGACTAGTCTCCCAGTCCCTGTCACTGGAAAAACATCCCCACAGCATGATGCTGCCACCACCATGTTTCACGAGTAGGGATGGTGCCAGGTTTCCTCCAGACGTGACGCTTGGCATTCAGGCAAAGAGTTCAATCTTGGTTTCATCAGCCCAGAGAATCTTGTTTCTCATGGTCTGAGAGTCATTAGGTGCCTTTTTGCAAACTCCACGTGGGCTGTCATGTGCCATTTACTGAGGAGTGGCTTCCGTCTGGCCAATCTACCATAAAGGCCTGATTGGTGGAGTGCTGCAGAGATGGTTGACCTTCTGGAAGGTTTCTCCCATCTCCACAGAGTAACTCTGGAGCTCTGTCAGAGTGACCATCGGGGTTCTTGGTCACCTCCCTGACCAAGGCCCTTCTCCCCCAATTGCGTGGCGCGTGTAGCTTGTTGTTGGCCAATCATAAGTCATCAAAGCGGCAATAGAATACAGTCATAGAGCCTGCGTGTGTGGCAAAAGTTAGGAGATATCTAATCAATGGAAGACTGAATTAAAATGACGGGATTAAAAGTTAAAGGAGAAGGCTACAATGACCAAGAGCTACTTAATATTCTGAATGGAGTTGTTGTTACACTGCAGCCTCAATTAGCCTAGCTAGCTAACATTAGCATTAGCTTAACTAGCTTCTCCGGTTTGATGCAGTCAAGACAGGTACTAAGTAATCATATTGGGTGATAAATAACGAGTCGGCTTGGTTGGTTGCGGTCTCTCGTCTCTCCCTCCCTCCCTGCTGGCGTGTCACTTGCTCACAGACCCCCTCCTGCCTGCTAGAGCGGCACCTCTCGCACCCTCCTTTTCGCGCCTTATCACCTCCGGTAATAAAGTAGCTTAAAACATTACTTTTCTTCCTTCACTCGGATCGGACTGGTCCATTTTGGAACAACTTTTTAGACCCGTGAAGACCTCTATGCAGAACGTCCAGAGCTGCCGACTCGTTTGAAGTAGAAATTGTCATCCGAAACGTGGTTGGTGATCGCTGTTCTGATATACTGAAGCTGTTTTTGGTTATAGGAAATAATGGCGGAGACTTACGTACAAAAAAGTTAAGCTCAGCGGAAAGAACACACCAAAAAATAGCAGAATTGTTCAGGAGCCCATAAAACGGCTGCTATACACTACAACGACATCTGTTCCATCATTCTCCTTCCCTCTATGAAGGGAGGTCTGCGTGACATAATGTGTCTGTGTGTGTCTTTGTGTGTGTGTGCATGTGTGAGTGTGTGTGTGTGTATGTGTTTGTGTGTATGTCTGTGTGTATGTCCTGTTTATGTCTGTGTGTGTGTGTGTGTGCGTGCGTGTATGTCTGTGTGTGTGTGTGTGTGTGTGTGTGTTTGTGTGTGTGTGTGTGTGTGTGTGTGTGTGTGTTTGTGTGTGTGTGTGTGTGTGTGTGTGTGTGTGTGTCTGCATCTCCACACACGTGTTTGTGTGCAAGCAAGGCCTGGCCGGACATATGCCATCGATCCACCCCAGATTATATAATCTCTCTTGCACTCTCTTTTGATTCCTGCTTGACAGGAATAAACAGGAGCCAAATGTATGACCTATTGGAGAGGTGTGGGGGAGTGGGTAGGCAGGAGGCAGGAGGTGTTGGGGGGGTGGGTAGGCAATAGGCAGGAGGTGTTGGGGGAGTGGGTAGGCAGGAGGCAGGAGGTGTTGGGGGAGGTGGGTAGGCAGGAGGCAGGAGGTGTTGGGGAGTGGGTAGGCAGGAGGCAGGAGGTGTTGGGGGAGTGAGTAGGCAGGAGGCAGGTGTTGGGGGAGTGGGGAGTGGGTAGGCAGGAGGTGTTGGGGAGTGGGGTAGGCAGGAGGCAGGAGGTGTTGGGGGAGTGAGTAGGCAGGAGGCAGGTGTTGGGGGAGTGGGGAGTGGGTAGGCAGGAGGTATTGGGGGAGTAGATAGGCAGGAGGCAGGAGGTGTTGGGGGAGTGGGTAGGCAGGAGGCAGGAGGTGTTGGGGGAGTGGATAGGCAGGAGGCAGGAGGTGTTGGGGGGAGTGGGTAGGCAGGAGGCAGGAGGTGTTGGGGGAGTGGGTAGGCAGGAGGTGTGGGGGGAGTGGATAGGCAGGAGGCAGGAGGTGTTGGGGGAGTGGGTAGGCAATAGGCAGAGGTGTTGGGGGAGTGGATAGGCAGGAGGTGTTGGGGGAGTGGATAGGCAGGAGGCAGGAGGTGTGGGGGAGTGGGTAGGCAGGAGGCAAGAGGTGTTGGGGGAGTAGGTAGGCAGGAGGCAGGAGGTGTTGGGGGAGTGGGTAGGCAGGAGGCAGGAGGTGTTGGGGGAGTGGGTAGGCAGGAGGCAGGAGGTGTTGGGGGAGTGGGTAGGCAGGAGGCAGGAGGTGTTGGGGGAGTGGATAGGCAGGAGCAGGAGGTGTTGGGGGAGTGGGTAGGCAGGAGGCGGGAGGTGTGGGGGGAGTGGGTAGGCAGGAGGCAGGAGGTGTTGGGGAGTGGGTAGGCAGGAGGCAGGAGGTGTTGGGGGAGTGGGTAGGCAGGAGGCAGGAGGTGTTGGGGGAGTGGGTAGGCAGGAGGCAGGAGGTGTTGGGGGAGTGGGTAGGCAGGAGGCAGGAGGTGTGGGGGGGAGTGGGTAGGCAGGAGGCAGGAGGTGTTGGGGAGTGGGTAGGCAGGAGCAGGAGGTGTGGGGGGAGTGGGTAGGCAGGAGGTGTTGGGGGAGTGGGTAGGCAGGAGGCAGGAGGTGTGGGGGGAGTGGGTAGGCAGGAGGCAGGAGGTGTGGGGGGAGTGGGTAGGCAGGAGGCAGGAGGTGTGGGGGGAGTGGGTAGGCAGGACGCAGAGAGATAGATGAACACAGAACAATAGGAGACTGAGCCTCTGGAGGCAGACTACCTGAGAGGGAGAGGACGCCAACCAGAGGACACAGCAAAGGCAACACACACACACTCACACACGCATGTACACATGAATGTACACTTGCACACACGCTCACACACACGCACACACACACACACACACACCTTTTGATGGCATATAGGGGATACCTTCAGAAAACGTTGTACATCTTAACTTAAAACATTTTATTTTTCTCCTACCAGACAG
>NW_028165227.1:132500-140000 GCF_964263955.1 Coregonus lavaretus | reverse complement strand
TGTGTGTGTGTGTGTGTGTGTGTGTGTGTGTGTGTGTGTGTGTTTCATATTCTCTTGGTGTCATCATGCTGAACCACACCATTGGTTTCAAGGATGAAAAACAATGCTGTGACACCAGGTTCTTATTCAAACATTTCAGTTTGTGAGTTGCAGAATCCAGCAAGCTTCTAATTATTTCCTCCTACGGTGACTGTCACCTGGTCCAGATACAGACGACAGCTGCTCTACATGGCTGGGTTCTGTGACTGTCACCTGGTCAAGATACAGACGACAGCTGCTCTACATGGCTGGGTTCTGTGACTGTCACCTGGTCCAGATACAGACGACAGCTGCTCTACATGGCTGGGTTCTGTGACTGTCACCTGGTCCAGATACAGACGACAGCTGCTCTACATGGCTGGGTTCTGTGACTTTCACCTGGTCCAGATACAGACGACAGCTGCTCTACATGGCTGGGTTCTGTGACTGTCACCTGGTCCAGATACAGACGACAGCTGCTCTACATGGCTGGGTTCTGTGACTGTCACCTGGTCCAGATACAGACGACAGCTGCTCTACATGGCTGGGTTCTGTGACTGTCACCTGGGTTCAAGGCTAGTAAGTTCTATTATAACACATACACACTATCTGCTACAGCTACATAACTACTGTTTCTCCTCAACAGAGCCCATTGTATGGAATAGGGTAAAGTTGCCCCTAGCACTGATATTGGGTCAGTTTAGCATTTTCCCCAACCAATGGTTAAGGTTCGGATTGGGGGAGGGGAAGTTGATCTGCACATAGGGAAACTTCAACCCCAGAACCAAATTGTACAGTACAGTGCATGATCTCCATGTTACGGATCAGACTTGGGCCAAATCTTCCTAGATCCTGTTAGATCTTTAGTTTACTTTACTTCAGGCAGGGAAGCCTACTGTAACAGAGGGTCATTAAATGTTAAACAGCTGTCAAATCGATAAGACACATAAAAGCTGATATCATGTTCGTGGGCTTCGGCTTGCCTTCCCCCATTGACCAGGGTCTATCTTCGGCTTGCCTTCCCCCATGGACCAGGGTCTATCTTCGGCTTGCCTTCCCCCATTGACCAGGGTCTATCTTCGGCTTGCCTTCCCCCATGGACCAGGGTCTAAGTCACAGAGGAGAAGGAGAAGAACCCCTACAAATCCACCCGGGGATGTGTGTGTGTATGTGTGTGTGTGTAGGTGTGTGTGCGCATGTGTGTGTGTGTGTGTGTGTGTGTGGGGAAGTGTCTCTCTCTCTATCAAAGGGATGTGGCTCTCTCCCTGTGTGTGTGTCCATCCATTGGGGACACATCTGCCTCCAACAACTTTGATCTGAGCTAATTTAAAACTCCTTCCCAGCTAGATGTGAAGGTTTACATGTGGTGGCTAATCCTGGAAAAACCTGAGGAATTACAGATCAGAGGTGTGTTCGATACGACAGAGGTGTGTTCGATATGACAGAGGTGTGTTCGAAACGACAGAGGTGTGTTCAATACGACAGAGGTGTGTTCGATACGACCGAGGTGTGTTGAATACGACTGAGGTGTGTTGAATACGATCGAGGTGTGTTCGATACGACAGAGGTGTGTTCGATATGACAGAGGTGTGTTCGATACGACAGAGGTGTGTTCGATACGACCGAGGTGTGTTCGATACGACAGAGGTGTGTTCGATACGACAGAGGTGTGTTCGATACAACAGAGGTGTGTTCGATACGACAGAGGTGTGTTCGATACGACAGAGGTGTGTTCGATACGACCGAGGTGTGTTCGATACGACCGAGGTGTGTTCGATACGACAGAGGTGTGTTCGATACGACCGAGGTGTGTTCGATACGACAGAGGTGTGTTCGATACGACCGAGGTGTGTTCGATACGACAGAGGTGTGTTCGATAGGACAGAGGTGTGTTCGATACGACAGAGGTGTGTTCGATACGACAGAGGTGTGTTCGATACGACTGCACGTGTCTCTGACCACAGAACTATCATCCCACACAGACCACAAGGCAGGGCGGTGTGATGCAATGCAGAGCCTGACAGAACTTAGACGACATGTACTTACTCACAACCAGTGTTTCCCACAGTTTTTTTTTTTTAAATAGGTGGGGTACAGATCGATCAAACCAAAATGTTCAATTGAAACTCATTGAGGTAAAAATGATATGTGGGAATTCAATGTGAACATAATGGTTGGGAAAACACTGACAAACATTCAGATCAAACACAATAACATATGCCTGAGAAAGACTAGAACATTGATAGAAATATAGAAATATGCCATTTAGCAGACGCTTTTATCCAAAGCGACTTACAGTCATGCGTGCATACATTTTTGTGTATGGGTGGTCCCGGGGATCGAACCCACTACCTTGGCGTTACAAGCGCCGTGCTCTACCAGCTGAGCTACAGAGGACCACAATAGTGTGTAACCAGGGGTCACCAACCGATCACCAACCGGTCACCAACCGGTCCATCTCCAAGGCATTCCTAGTCAATCACCAAACATTTCTGTAAGATAAACCAACCATAATGCCTTGCGTTCCTATTTTTTATTTGTTTTATGTGTGTGCAGTTGATTCAGCAGCCCTAGCGCCGGGGAAGGCAACGTGTTCCCATGTTGAACCTTTTCATGTGTCTGAAGGTACAACTCCTCCCACCCTGCAGGCCCAGAGAGCCCATCAAGTGCACCTACAGGCCTACCGCTGGCCAATCAGATAGCTCAGGTCACCGTGTCTTCAGTTTCCTCGAGCCATAGACTGTAAAAACAAGCCTCAAGTGCACAGCGAATTTGATACTGTGAGATTTAAAAACTTTAAAAAAAAACATGACTAGAGAGAGAGACTCAACGAATACAGCAAAGAGCTGCTGTTTTTATGACTAAGTTGTTATTCAGCACTGTCAACACTTTGTCCAACACTTTTATTAGCCTTAAAATGTACGTTCTCCCTACTTCCACTCACGCTACAACCAGCACTGCAGCTGCACTGAAGGAGTATAGCAAAGTGTTTCTATAAGCTTGCGTTGTTATTGTTATTATACATGAATCGGTGCATGAGGCAGAAATAATGCAGTGTGGCTTTGAGTCCTCACCATCAGCTGGAAGACTGAGTCCCCTTTTTCTCAGCTGAGGGAGGGAGAACGGAGGGACGGTGAGTCGGGTGAGAGGCAGTCTGAGGGGCACTGCTCTCTCCCTCCCCTCAGACTGACCATCAGATGGCCATCAGTCCAGTAAAAAAAAAAAAAAAAAAAAATATATATATATATATATATATATATTATGCTCACTCAGCTGTGCCTCACAAGTAATACAACAAATGATCTATTACCAGTGTGATCATATATACCTTACATGTTGAAATATAATGTCTAAATGGTCTGAGAAGAACAACATTGGCAGGACAATTCAAGCGTAGCCAATAGGCAGTGATAATGTATTGGGCCTATATTCTACTGCACACAGCTCATTGCTACAGAACTGATTTTAATTGGTTAATGTTGCACAGGCTTACGTTTTTTTAAAGTCATGTTTAAAAGAAAATCTGAGCGGTAGATCACGGCTTGTATTTTGACTCAGAAAGTGATCTTTCACTTGTCACTCTTTCTGGGTGGTCCTCTGTAGCTCAGCTGGTAGAGCATGGCGCTTGTAACGCCAAGGGTAGTGGGTTTGATCCCCGGGACCACCCATACGTAAAAATGTATGCACACATGACTGTAAGTTGCTTTGGATAAAAGTGTCTGCTAAATGGCATATTATTATTATTATCTTGACTCAGAAAAGGTTGGTGACCACTGGTGTGCAGTAACACTATAACATTGATAGTGTGTTTACAGTAACACTATAACATTGATAATGCAGCTATCAAAAGGCCATCATTTCAAACAGTCCTGAGGTGTATCCATGACAACAGTGATCTCCTCATCGTTCTCTGTGGATGGATCTGAACACTTGAACACTCAGACGGATGTTTTACTGACATTTGGTTCAACATAACATAATCCTATTTTAAAAATCAATTTGAAGAAAGATGTTCTACAACAGGTTGCAACTGAGTGTAAAACATGGTAGTTGTGGATGTTGTTTCAAAGCCTAACACAACGAAATGGACAGCGCTTTCTAAGGTGATGATTAATTCAAAACAGCCATATGCATATTAGAGCTAATGCATACATTTAGGCTTATGAGCCCAAGCCCGAAAAAAAAACCCTGAAGACAAATGATGATTGTGCCTTACACAATACATAGCCTACTGCATATTACCCATGGCAGAAAAACATAAAACAACATTTAAGATGTCTTTGGTACATAATTGGTCTAGCCTACACTCAAATTAGAGTAATGGCCTTTGAGTGTGGACTGTGGTCCTCTGTAGCTCAGCTGGTAGAGCACGGCGCTTGTAACGCCAAGGTAGTGGGTTCGATCCCCGGGACCACCCATAAACAAAAAATGTATGCACGCATGACTGTAAGTCGCTTTGGATAAAAGC
This sequence comes from Coregonus lavaretus, assembly GCF_964263955.1. Lineage (NCBI taxonomy): Eukaryota > Metazoa > Chordata > Actinopteri > Salmoniformes > Salmonidae > Coregonus > Coregonus lavaretus. The sequence goes on along the minus strand of NW_028165227.1, from coordinate 135,514 downwards.
GTCTGCTAAATGGCATATTATATTATTATGCATATTGTATGGACTGGTTACCTTATGCTACACTCCAACATTTCTATCCATGAGTCTTGGAGAGAACGTATAGACCTAGACCATGCTGTTGGTTCATTGATTCCGCAGGGCGGCTTAAAGTTAGCCTACAATTATAGTGAATTTGTATTTGATTTTGAATAGCCTAGTAATAGGGAATTTTTTTATATTTTTATAATTAATTGGGTGACACATTACCTTTAGCTATACAGAATATCTCACCACCATGCGTTTACATCTCCTCTCTCTCCTTTATGCCTTTCTCGAGCGCGCAGAGAGAGGGGCTGTCAACAGTTTAGTGAAATATGCTTTGTTTTTCGAAAACATGTTACTATTGATGTTCCCGAACAGATTTCACTTGGTTTCCCAAATTAAGCACTGGGTAGCTTCAGGAACAGGGTTGGAGAGCCCATGGCATACAGAGATTGGGCGGACTATAACCTGTCGAGCAGCGAAAGCATGCCACTCAAACAGTGGTTGATGTGTGGAGTGAAATAAGTATTCTATTTATTTCTCAGCTGCTCACATTCCGCTATAAAACCGAAGAAGCCTACTTGGCGTCATTGACTTGCGGGAAAGCGCGTGGCCTCCAGTCGCTATTCGAGTGCATAACGATGACAAGTCTTTTTCCCCTGCCCCTGTTCCTGCCCATTTGATAACGGACCATTCTAAATCTAAACTAATTTTACATATTAGTAAAGACAAGATGAAATAGAGAAAAGTCAGATGGGTGAACATATGATCACCTGATGAGAGAACAGCCTGAGGCAACGAACAGAGTGCAGGCTTTAATAGCCTATAGTCGCACCATCCAGCCCATAATATGTTTTGATTTCTAAGACATTCTAAGGATTGTATCATTCAACTAAAGTTGCCAAATAACTCTAAATCTAGCGTATAGAACCTGTTTCAAATTATCACTTTTACACTCAACATAGCCCCTTCATATGCACACTCGCTCCTTTCTATTTTATTCAGCTAAGTTAAATTATATTCTTCTTAATATAAAATCATATAATATAAAACAATGGCACAGGACTTATAAGCATATATTGTCAGCTAAATGAACAAGCCTACAACCTATGGCATGGAGCATAGCCAGATAACATACAGAGGGCCAACTCATATTCTGTTCTACTGAAATACATTTTCTTCATATCATAATGTTCAATTTATACCTCTCTAAAATAAATAATGGATTTATTGTGATGGTGTGTATTACACTGATTTATTAGACTTTTTTAAAAATGTAGACATGCAGCTTGTATGCAGCTTGTATGCAGCTTGTATGCAGCTTGTATGCAGCTTGTATGCAGCTTGTATGCGTGGAGGCCTGGAGAGCCTTTTGCATGACAATAACTGGCTGACAAAATGCAATGACCGCCACAGCCCTAGTCAGAAGTAAGCACCTGCCACCATCTGGACGACCATGGAGTGTCCTAAACGAGCACACACAGACACACACACACACACACACACACACACACACACACACACACACACACACACACACACACACACACACACACACACACACACAAACACACACACACACACACACACACACACACAAACATACAAACATACAAACACACACACACACACACACACACACACACACACACACACACACACAGCACATCTTTAAAGGCTACGGACCACTCTGGCCCTCAGATCATATGTGACCTGTTAAGAACAATGGAGAGACATTTTCTGTTGTCAAAAGGCAGTGTACAAATACAGATGCATGAAAGACTGACTGAACATACACTGTTACTGACTGCACAATTTCCCATTATTGAAGCCACAGATAGGAAATAACAGCATGAAGAGATGAGATGGAGACTAGGGTTAGAGGAGGACCAGCTGGTTAGGAGACTAGGGTTAGAGGAGAACCAGCTGGTTAGGAGACTAGGGTAAGAGGAGAACCAGCTGGTTAGGAGACTAGGGTTAGAGGAGAACCAGCTGGTTGGGAGACTAGGGTAAGAGGAGAACCAGCTGGTTAGGAGACTAGGGTAAGAGGAGAACCAGCTGGTTGGGAGACTAGGGTAAGAGGAGAACCAGCTGGTTAGGAGACTAGGGTAAGAGGAGGACCAGCTGGTTAGGAGACTAGGGTAAGAGGAGGACCAGCTGGTTAGGAGACTAGGGTTAGAGGAGAACCAGCTGGTTGGGAGACTAGGGTAAGAGGAGGACCAGCTGGTTAGGAGACTAGGGTTAGAGGAGAACCAGCTGGTTAGGAGACTAGGGTAAGAGGAGGACCAGCTGGTTGGGAGACTATGGGTTAGAGGAGGACCAGCTGGTTAGGAGACTAGGGTTAGAGGAGAACCAGCTGGTTAGGAGACTAGGGTAAGAGGAGGACCAGCTGGTTGGGAGACTATGGGTAAGAGGAGGACCAGCTGGTTAGGGGACTAGGGTTAGAGGAGAACCAGCTGGTTAGGAGACTAGGGTTAGAGGAGGACCAGCTGGTTAGGAGACTAGGGTAAGAGGAGGACCAGCTGGTTAGGAGACTAGGGTTAGAGGAGAACCAGCTGGTTAGGAGACTAGGGTAAGAGGAGAACCAGCTGGTTGGGAGACTAGGGTAAGAGGAGAACCAGCTGGTTGGGAGACTAGGGTAAGAGGAGGACCAGCTGGTTAGGAGACTAGGGTTAGAGGAGGATCAGCTGGTTGGGAGACTAGGGTTAGAGGAGGACCAGCTGGTTGGGAGACTAGGGTAAGAGGAGGACCAGCTGGTTGGGAGACTAGGGTAAGAGGAGGACCAGCTGGTTAGGAGACTAGGGTTAGAGGAGAACCAGCTGGTTGGGAGACTAGGGTTAGAGGAGAGAGAGAGCGAGAGAGAGAGAGAGAGAGAGAGAGAGAGAGAGAGAGAGAGAGAGAGAGAGATCCCGCTGCATTGTGTCACACGAGTACAGTACACCATGAGGTGTGTGAATTTGTGGGTGCTTCTGAGCATGAATATACTCACACCT
>NW_028165227.1:55000-130000 GCF_964263955.1 Coregonus lavaretus | reverse complement strand
ATCATTCCAATAAACATGTTGAACTTTACTTTCCACCATACTACAATTGTAATATAACAGTACTACGACATACAGTAATGTCTACTCAATACTCAGTGACCACTGGGAACATAAAAATCTGTAAAAAAAAAAATTATGCATCTCTAATCCTGACAATGGCACCAGACACAGAGAAAGTCGAGCTCTCAAAAATCCCTTCCTGTCTAAATGTAAAATCGGCGTGCATTGATTTTGTTGCACAAAAGTCAAGAGGGCTGCAATTCTGTTGCATACACACTGATCTCTATCTATCCCAGGAGACAGAGAAATGGAGGTGGTGGTGTGACCGGGAGTACTGGTGGTTGGAGGTAACCCTACTCCCCTAATGGGACTGCGTGTGCAGTGTCATATCATGTATAAATTGGTGTCAATGCAGCCCTCTCAAAAGCCTCCTTGTCACTATTGGAGATGAGAGGAGAGTCACAGTCACTCAGCTCCCACCACTCGTCTCTTTGCAGCAATATTAGAATACATTATTCCAAAAACAATTGACAGCAGTTTTATGTTCACTGTCTTCCTAAATAATGTGGCTTTTTCTCCCTCAAAAAAATACCATTAATCAGCGATGTACTGTGTAGAGACAAGAAGAGCATCCCAAGAATATCAGCTAAAAACAAATAATGACTACAGGAAATTGAATTATACAAATGTAGTATCTTAATTTGATCACCTTGTTGCAGGAGAACTTTCCTGCAATGCAGGAAATGTAAAACCTGTAGTGTATTTGAGGTTTAAAAAGGAACTCTGGAGTTTGTAATGTCCACTTTGACATTTCAGACCTGATATTTTTTTAAATTTATCAATCCCTACAAAAGTGTCCATTCATTATAATCCACATAATAATTCACATTTCCAGTTCCTGCAGGATTATTTTCAAATAAAGATCCTACATCTGAAAGAACTGGTGTTGCTCACATGAGTGCATATCAGGTGAAAATAAATAGTGCATCTCTTAATTTTTTCGATTGGAGCAGGGTTACAGTTTATGGATTGATGTCACCATTATGTTATGGTCTCATTGTTGTTGTTCTTTACCGCATCTATGTCTTTCTATAGGGAACAGATCTCCATTGGGAGCAGTAAGGACGGTGTTCCGTAGTCGTCTATTTACCACCACAAACCGATGTTGGCACTAAGACCGCACTCAACGAGCTGTATAAGGCCATAAGCAAACAACAAAATGCTCATCCAGAAGCAGCGCTCCTAGTGGCCGGGGACTTTAATGCAGGCAAACTTAAATACGTTTTTACCTCATTTCTACCAGCATGTCACATGTGCAACCAGAGAAAAGAAAAACTCTAGACCACCTTTACTCCACACATAGAGACACGTTCAAAGCTCTCCCTCGCCCTCCATCTGGAAAATCTGACCATAATTATATCCTTCTGATTACTGCTTATAAGCAAAAACTAAAGCAGGAAGTACCAGTGACTCGCTCAATATGGAAGTGGTCAGATGACGCGGATGCTATGCTGCAGGACTGTTTTGCTAGCACAGACTGGAATATGTTCCGGGATTCATCCAATGGCTTTGAGGAATATACCACCTCAGTCACCGGCTTCATCAATAAGTGCATCGATGACGTCGTCTCCACAGTGACCGTACATACATATCCCAACCAGAAGCCATGGATTACAGGCAACATCCGCACCGAGCTAAAGGCTAGAGCTGCCGCTTTCAAGGAGCGGGACACTAATCCAGACGCTTATAAGAAATCCCGCTATGCCCTCAGACGAACCATCAAACAGGCAAAGCGTCAATATAGGACAAAGACTGAATCCTACTACACCGGCTCTGACGCTAATCAGATGTGGCAGGGCTTGCAAACTATTACGGACTACAAAGGGAAACCCAGCCGCGAGCTGCCCAATGACGCGAGCCTACCAGACGAGCTAAATGCCTTTTATGCTGGCTACGAGGCAAGCAACACTGAAGCATGTAAGAGAGCACCAGCTGTTCCGGACGACTGTGTGATCACGCTCTCCGTAGCCGATGTGAGCAAGACCTTTAAACAGGTCAACATTCACAAGGCCGCAGGGCCAGACGGATTACCATGGCGTGTACTCAGAGCACGCGCGGACCAACTTGCTAGTGTCTTCACTGACATTTTCAACCTCTCCCTGACCGAGTCTGTAATACCTACATGTTTCAAGCAGACCACCATAGTCCCTGTGCCCAAGAAAGCGAAGGTAACTTGCCTAAATGACTACCGCCCTGTAGCACTCACGTCGGTAGCCATAAAGTGCTTTGAAAGGCTGGTCATGGCTCACATCAAAACCATCATCCCAGATAACCCTAGACCCAATCCAATTCGCATACCGCTCCAACAGATCCACAGATCCACAGATAACACAATCTCAATCACACTCCACACTGCCCTTTCCCACCTGGACAAAAGGAACACCTATGTGAGAATGCTGTTCATTGACTACAGCTCAGCGTTCAACACCATAGTGCCCACAAAGCTTATCACTAAGCTAAGGACCCTGGGACTAAACACCTCCCTCTGCAACTGGATCCTGGACTTCCTGACTGGCCGCCCCCAGGTGGTAAGGGTAGGCAACAACACATCTGCCACGCTGATCCTCAACACGGGGGACCCTCAGGGGTGCGTGCAATGGTGGTAGGCCTGATCACCGACAACGATGAGACAGCCTATAGGGAGGAGGTCGGAGACCTGGCAGTGTGGTGCCAGGACAACATCCTCTCCCTCAATGTGAGCAAGACAAAGGAGATGATCGTGGACTACAGGAAAAGGAGGGCCGAACACGCTCCCATTCACATCGATGGGACTGTAGTGGAACGGGTCAAGAGTTTCAAGTTCCTTGGTGTCCACAATTACCAACAAACTATCATGGTCCAAACACACAAAGAAAGTCGTGAAGAGGGCACGCTTCCTGACATCCAGGACCTATATTCTAGGCTCAAACAATGGTCAAAGACTCCAGTCACCCAAGTCATAGACTGTTCTCTCTGCTACCGCACGGCAAGCGGTACCGGAGCACCAAGTCTAGGGCCAAAAGGCTCCTTAACAGCTTCTACCCCCAAGCCATAAGACTGCTGAACAATTAATAAAATGGCCACCCAGACTATTTACATTGACACTGCTGCTAATCGCTGTTTATTATCTATGCATAGTCACTTTACCCCTACCTACATGTACAAATTACCTCGACTAACCTGTACCCCCGCACATTGACTCGGTACGGGTTCCTCCTGTATATATATATATATATATATATTCATTTTATTTTATTTTATTTTATTTAGTAAATATTTTCCTAAATATTTTTTTAAAACTGCATTGTTGGTTAATGGCTTGTAAGTAAGCATTTCACGGTAAGGTCTACACCTGTTGTATTCGGCGCATGTGACAAATAAAATGTGATTTGATTTGAGGAATGATCAAGCCAGGGACAGCCCAGCCCAACCTTACTGCTGAGAGACTCTAGTGACAGCTGGCATTGTTTATCCCTCCACCACTCCACAATGGCTCACTATAAGACTCTTAGCCTGATCCACCAGATAAATATGACGACTCCCTAAACCAATCAGCCGACTTTTGATCTGAGCTCTCTGCTCATGGCTGATTCTTCATTCTCTGATTCCAGGCCGTCACCCACCGATTAGGGCCAAGACGTTTTCTCTTGATGTTTGGCTCTCTCTCTCTCTCTCTCTCAAATTATTAAACCTAATATGTTGCGCCGTATCAGTGGGGGACGTGTGGCGCTGTAGCATTGTGGCATAGGAATTTATGTGCATCATGCTTTAAAGTGCTTCAGGGTGATGAACAACGCTGCCGTCATTCTTTTCCATAGGATCCCCTGATTTGCATCTCATTACCCAGAAGGCTGTTAGGTGGCTGTGGTGGTGGCGACAGGGTACATTCTCAAGCTAAAGAATCAACTAGCTACTGTTATGGATAATAGACAGACTGTTCGATCAGACACCCGTCATTAATGAGACTGAACAAAAATATAAACTCAACATGTCCTATGTTTCATGAGCTGAAATAAAAAAATCCCAGACATTTTCCATACGTACACAAAGCTTATTTCTCTCAAAGTTTGAGCACACATTTGATTACATACAGTTGAAGTCGGAAGTTTACATACACCTTAGCCAAATACATTTAAACTCAGTTTTTCACAATTCCTGACATTTAATCCTAGTAAATATTCCCTGTCTTATGTCAGTTAGGATCACCACTTTATTTTAAGAATGTGAAATGTCAGAATAATAGTAGAGAGAATGATTTATTTCAGCTTTTTTTTCTTACATCACATTCCCAGTGGGTCAGAAGTTTACATACAATCAATTAGTATTTGGTAGCATTGCCTTTAAATTGTTTAACTTGGGTCAAATGTTTCGGGTAGCCTTCCACAAACTTCACACAATAAGTTGGGTGAATTTTGGCCCATTCCTCCTGACAGAGCTGGTGTAACTGAGTCAGGATTGTAGGCCTCCTTGCTCGCACACGCTTTTTCAGTTCTGCCCACAAATGTTCTATAGGATTGAGGTCAGGGCATTGTGATGGCCACTCCAATACCTTGACTTTGTTGTCCTTAAGCCATTATGCTTGGGGTCATTGTCCATTTGGAAGACCCATTTGCGACCAAGCTTTAATTTCCTGACTGATGTCTTGAGATGTTGCTTCTATATATCCACATAATTTTCCTTCCTCATGATGCCATCTATTTTGTGAAGTGCACCAGTACCTCCTGCAGCAAAGCACCCCCACAGCATGATGCTGCCACCCCCATGCTTCACGGTTGGGATGGTGTTCTTTGGTTTGCAAGCACCCCCTTTTTCCTCCAAACATAACGATGGTCATTATGGCATTATGGCAATAGTTCTATTTTTGTTTAATCAGACCAGAGGACATTTCTTCAAAAAGTACGATCTTTGTCCCCATGTGCAGTTGCAAACCGTAGTCTGGCTTTTTTATGGTGGTTTTGGAGCAGTGGCTTCTTCCTTGCTGAGCGGCATTTCAGGTTATGTCGATATAGGACTCGTTTTACTGTGGATATAGATACTTTTGTACCTGTTTCCTCCAGCATCTTCACAAGGTCCTTTGCTGTTGTTCTGGGATTGTGTAGCACTTTCGCACCAAAGTACGTTCATCTCTAGGAGACAGAATGCGTCTCCTTCCAGAGCGGTATGACGGCTGTGTGGTCCCATGGTGTTTATACTTGCGTACTATTGTTTCTACAGATGAATGTGGTACCTTCAGGCGTTTGGAAATTGCTCCCAAGGATGAACCAGACTTGTGGAGGTCTACAAAAAAAATTCTGAGGTCTTGGCTGATTTCTTTTGATTTTCCCATGATGTCAAGCAAAGAGGCACTGAGTTTGAAGGTAGTCCTTGAAATACATCCACAGGGACACCTCCAATTGACTCAAATTGACTCAATTAGCCTATCAGAAGCTTCTAAAGCCATGACATCATTTTCTGGAATTTTCCAAGCTTTTTAAAGGCACAGTCAACTTAGTGTATGTAAACGTCTGACCCACTGGAGTTGTGATACAGCGAATTATAAGTGAAATAATCTGTCTGTAAACAATTTCTGGAAAAATTACTTGTGTCATGCACAAAGTAGATGTCCTAACCGACTTGCCAAAACTATAGTTTGTTAACAAGAAATGTGTGGAGTGGTTGAAAAACAAGTTTTAATGACTCCAACCTAAGTGTACGTAAACTTCCGACTTCAACTGTATATCCCTGTTAGCGAGCATTTCTCCTTTGCCAAGATTATCCATCCACCTGACAGGTGTGGCATATCAAAAAGCTGATTAAACAGCATGATCATTACACAGGTGCACCTTGTGCTGAGGACAACAAAAGGCCACTCTAAAATGTGCAGTTTTGTCACACAACACAATGCCACAGATGTCTCAAGTTTTGAGGGAGCGTGCAATTGGCACGCTGACTGCAGGAATGTCCACCAGAGCTGTTGACAGAGAATTGATTGTTCATTTCTCTACCATAAGCTGCCTCCATCGTCATTTTAGAGAATTTGGCAGTACGTCCAACCGGCTTCTTCACCTGTGGGATTGTCTGATGGGGGGTGGGGGTGTAGAGGAGTATTTCTGTCTGTAATAAAGCCCTTTCGTGGGTAAAAACTCATTCTGATTGGTTGGGCCTGGTTCCCCAGTGGGTGGGCCTGGCTGCCAAGTGGGAGGGACTATGTCCTCCCAGGCCCACCTATGGCTGCACCCCTGCCCAGTCATGTGAAATCCATAGATTAGGGCCTAATTTATTTATTTCAATTGACTGATTTCCTTATATGAACCGTAACTTAGTAAAATCTTTGAAATTGTTGCATGCTGCGTTTATATTTTTGTTCAGTATACATAACCAAAATGTGACTTGTTTCAGGAAACTAGGTATATGTCGTGTGTCACTACTTCACAGGAACGTAAACTAAAAATAAAAAAAATAAAATGAAACTTTCTTAATAACAAACTTGTAGGCCATCTGTAAATACGAATACAATTATTAAATTACAAACCTAGTTGGTTTAGCCACAGAAAAAGACAGGAACCTTCCCGCTAGCCATGATTGGCTGAGATAGTGAGTGGGCTGGACATGCCATTGAGTGTTGATTGGTTTGCCATGTATCACGCTTCTGTCTATAACATCAGCTCGTCAGAATGTTTAGGTAATCCTTTCTAACGCTTTTTTGAAAGATATCACGTAGTAATCTCTATTGCACTCCACACTGCCCTCTCCCACCTGGACAAAAGGAACACCTACCTGAGAATGCTATTCATTGGCTACAGCTCAGCGTTCAACACCATAGTGCCCTCAAAGCTAATCACTACGGAAGGCCCTAAAAATTGCCAAAGACTCCAGCCACCCTAGTCATAGACTGTTCTCTCTGCTACCGCACGGCAAGCGATACCAGAGCGCCAAGTCTAGGTCCAAATGGCTTCTTAACAGCTTCTACCCCCAAGCCATAAGACTCCTGAACAGCTAATCAAATGGCTACCCGGACTATTTGCATTGTTGCCCTATTTGGTAAAAGACCAAGTCCATCTTATGGCAAGAACAGCTCAAATAAGCAAAGAGAAATGACAGTCCATCATTACTTTAAGACATGAAAGTCAGTCAATACTGAACATTTCAAGAACGTTGAAAGATTCTTCAAGTGCAGTCGCTAAAGCCATCAAGCGTTATGATGAAACTGGCTCTCATGAGGACCGCCACAGGAATGGAAGTCCCAGAGTTACCTCTGCTGCAGAGGATAAGTTCATTAGAGTTACCAGCCTCCGAAATTGCAGCCCAAATAAATGCTTCACAGAGTTCAAGTAACAGACACATCTCAACATCAAGTGTTCAGAGAAGACTGTGTGAATCAGACCTTCATGGTCGAATTGCTGCAAAGAAACCACTACTAAAGGACACCAATAATAAGAAGAGACTTGCTTGGGTCAAGAAACACGAGCAATGGAAATTAGACCGGTGGAAATTTGTCCTTTGGTCTGGAGTCCAAATTTGAGATTTTTGGTTCCAACCGCCGTGTCTTTGTGAGATGTGGTGTGGGTGAACGGATGATCTCCACATGTGTATTTCCCACCGTAAAGCATGGAGGAGCAGATGTTATGGTGTGGGGGTGCTTTGATGGTGACACTGTCTGTGATTTAACCAACATGGCTACCACAGCATTCCGCAGCAATGCGCCATCCCATCTGGTTTGGGCTTCGTGGGACTATCATTTGTTTTTCAACAGGACAATGACCCAACACACCTCCAGGCTGTGTAAGGGCTATTTTACCAAGAAGGAGAGTGATGGAGTGCTGCACCAGATGACCTGGCCTCCACAATCCCCCGACCTCAACCAAATTGAGATGGTTTGGGATGAGTTGGACCGCAGAGTGAAGGAAAAGCAGCCAACAAGTGCTCAGCATATGTGGGAACTCCTTTAAGACTGTTGGAAAAGCATTCCAGGTGAAGCTGTTTGAGAGAATGCCAATAGTGTGCAAAGCTGTCATCAAGGCAAAGGGTGGCTATTTGTTTAACACTTTTTTGGTTACTACATGATTCCATATGTGTTATTTTATAGTGTTGATGTCTTCACTATTATTCTACATTGTAGAAAATAGTCAAAACAAAGAAAAACTCTTGAATGAGTAGGTGTTCTAAAACTTATGTACTGGTACCCCCTGTATATAGCTTCGTTACTGTTATTATATTGTTGCTCTTTAATTAGTTGTTATTTTTCTATTTTCTTATTTTTAATTTTTATATATATATATATATATATATATATATATATATATATATATATATATATATATTTTTTACTTCAGTTTATTTTATTAAATACTTTCTTAACACTTATTTTTTTTAACTGCGTTGTTGGTTAAGGGCTTGTAAGTAAGCATTTTACTGTAAGGTCTACACCTGTTGTATTCGGCACATGTGACATAACATTTGATTTGATTTGATTTGATTAGAACTGCAAAAGTGTTGCTCTCCACTTTCTGGAGGACGAGTTTTGAAATAAAACACCTGTCTCCGGATTACGTCTTCAAACTAAGGGCAACCATGGCATCCATGACATATGTGGGAAAACCGTTCATCCATTTATACGGGTAAGATAGTCTAGCTAGCTACATTTTCAGATATTACACGTTTCTAATTTTGTCAGAAAGTCATTTTCATTTCAAGTTACAGCATACTGTTAGCTATCTAGCTAACGTTAGCTGGCTGGCTCGCTAGCTAACGTTACGTGTATGATCTGTGTAGTAATATTATTTGTATCTCAGAACCATTTGTATTGCTAGTTATAGCCTAATTGCTAGTAAGCTAGCTAACATTGAACCTGGTTGGTTAGCTACCTGCAGATTAATGCAGGGTAGTAACGTTATGAGTTGGGATTATGGTTAATTGTTTAGCTAGCTAGCTACATGTCTAAACAAAAGACTCCACTATGCAAGTAACCATTTCAATAGAATGTTCATGATGTCACTGCGACAACTGTCGATAGACGTAGCTGGTAAATTCGCTCTTGCTATCTACTCCAATTTCAGAGCACGCTCGTCTGAGTGTACAGAGCACAGAATAACTGATGAATTTACGAACAGTCAACACCCATTGAATATGGCCGGTGTCAGTAAACGTTGGCAAAAAAGCATAATTAAATTGTTGCCAGCTGCACAGTTAGTCACCAACGCTCTGGATAACATGAAAACAGCCTAACCAGCTCTGCTTGGGCAGGTAAAATGGACAGAGTGAGCTGTTCTCTCAATTGTGTCTGAAAGTAGCTAACAAACTAGCCAACGTTAGCCAGTTACAATTTCTTTAAGAGGCTCCTCTGTCCTCCACTCGTTACCTGTATTAATGGCACCTGTTTGAACTTGTTATCAGTATAAAAGACACCTGTCCACAACCTCAAACAGTCACACTCCAAACTCCACTATGGCCAAGACCAAAAAGCTGTCAAAGGACACCAGAAACAAAATTGTAGACCTGCACCAGGCTGGGAAGACTGAATCTGCAATAGGTAAGCAGCTTGGTTTGAAGAAATCAACTGTGGGAGCAATTATTAGGAAATGGAAGACATACAAGACCACTGATAATCTCCCTCGATCTGGGGCTCCACTCAAAATCTCACCCCGTGGGGTCAAAATGATCACAAGAACGGTGAGCAAAAATCCCAGAACCACACGGGGGGACCTAGTGAATGACCTGCAGAGAGCTGGGACCAAAGTAACAAAGCCTACCATCAGTAACACACTACGCCGCCAGGGACTCAAATCCTGCAGTGCCAGACGTGTCCCCCTGCTTAAGCCAGTACATGTCCAGGCCCGTCTGAAGTTTGCTAGAGTGCATTTGGATGATCCAGAAGAAGATTGGGAGAATGTCATATGGTCAGATGAAACCAAAATATAACTTTTTGGTAAAAACTCAACTCGTCGTGTTTGGAGGACAAAGAATGCTGAGTTGCATCCAAAGAACACCATACCTACTGTGAAGCATGGGGGTGGAAACATCATGCTTTGGGGCTGTTTTTCTGCAAAGGGACCAGGACGACTGATCCGTGTAAAGGAATGAATGAATGGGGCCATGTATCGTGAGATTTTGAGTGAAAACCTCCTTCCATCAGCAAGGGCATTGAAGATGAAACATGGCTGGGTCTTTCAGCATGACAATGATCCCAAACACACCGCCCGGGCAACGAAGGAGTGGCTTCGTAAGAAGCATTTCATGGTCCTGGAGTGGCATAGCCAGTCTCCAGATCTCAACCCCATAGAAAATCTTTGGAGGGAGTTGAAAGTCCGTGTTGCCCAGCGACAACCCCAAAATATCACTGCTCTAGAGGAGATCTGCATGGAGGAATGGGCCAAAATACCAGCAACAGTGTGTGAAAACCTTGTGAAGACTTACAGAAAACGTTTGACCTGTGTCATTGCCAACAAAGGGTATATAACAAAGTATTGAGAAACTTTTGTTATTGACCAAATACTTATTTTCCACCATAATTTGCAAATAAATTCATAAAAAATTCTACAATGTGATTTTCTGGAAATAATTTTCTCAATTTGTCTGTCATAGTTGACGTGTACCTATGATGAAAATTACAGGCCTCTCTCATCTTTTTAAGTGGGAGAACTTGCACAATTGGTGGCTGACTAAATACTTTTTTTCCCCCACTGTAAGACCGAATCAAGCCGGTCGGTCACAAATGTTAAATGCAGGGAGGTTGTGTGCTGGTTAAACTATATTACTGGACATTCTGATGAGGCAGCTATCTTTCGCTTCTCTGTCTCTTTCTCTCTGTGGCTTTCTCTCTGTGACTGTCGGGGGGTTCTGAGACTAAGACTCCATGGAGAGAAGAGCCTTTTGTGGTGTAACCTTCAGGTCCCCTCAACACCGGAGACATTTTAATCATCAGGCAGAAATTATGCCGCCTAATGAAGAGGCCGGCGGTGGGCCCGTGGGTCTCTCAACCGTGTGTGTGTGTGGAACCATGGCCTGTGGTTCTCTCAGCCGTGTGTGTGTGTGGAACCACGGCCCGTGGGTCTCTCAGCCGTGTGTGTGTGTGTGGAACCATGGCCCGTGGGTCTCTCAGCCGTGTGTGTGTGTGGAACCATGGCCCGTGGGTCTCTCAGCCGTGTGTGTGTGTGGAACCATGGCCCGTGGGTCTCTCAGCCGTGTGTGTGTGTGGAACCATGGCCCGTGGGTCTCTCAGCCGTGTGTGTGTGGAACCATGGCCCGTGGGACTCTTAGCTGCCGGCGCTGTTGTGTGGAAATTAGACCCTGGCCCCAGCCCAGGTGCCAATGGAGGCCCTAGGTACAGTGCATTTAATCAGATTTGAATGGCAAAGCTCCTCCCCTGGACACTCTCTCTAAAGCTCCTCCCCTGGACACTCTCTCTAAAGCTCCTCCCCTGGGCACTCTCTCTAAAGCTCCTCCCCTGGACACGCTCTCTAAAGCTCCTCCCCTGGACACTCTCTCTAAAGCTCCTACCCTGGACACGCTCTCTAAAGCTCCTCCCCTGGACACTCTCTCTAAAGCTCCTCCCCTGGACACTCTCTATAAAGCTCCTCCCCTGGGCACTCTTTCTAAAGCTCCTCCCCTGGACACTCTTTCTAAAGCTCCTCCCCTTGACACTCTCTCTAAACCTCCTCCCCTGGACACTCTTTCTAAAGCTCCTCCCCTGGACACTCTTTCTAAAGCTCCTCCCCTGGACACTCTCTCTAAAGCTCCTCCCCTTGTCACTCTCTCTAAAGCTCCTCCCCTGGGCACTCTTTCTAAAGCTCCTCCCCTGGACACTCTCTCTAAAGCTCCTCCCCTTGTCACTCTCTCTAAAGCTCCTCCCCTGGACACTCTCTTTAAAGCTCCTCCCCTGGACACTCTCTCTAAAGCTCCTCCCCTGGACACTCTCTCTAAAGCTCCACCCCTGGACACTCTCTCTAAAGCTCCTCCCCTGGAAGCTTCTTTCTTCTCTAACACTCTCTTTCTTCTCTCTGTCTCCTTCTGCCACTTTCTCCAACTCTTTGTTCTCTGTCTCTTTCTGTTCCTTTGCCTTGTCTCAAAATAAATATTCATAGCGGTTAGACAGTGTCATGACGATATGTATTCATAAAAATTACCCAGGAGGCTGTGTGCTCAAATTGCTCAGACAGGTTAACGTGTTTAAAAAAAAGCGAAGAAAAATCTATGCTCAGGTTTTTACCTTTTTTGTCTGAGACTTCAAACTTCCACACGCACGTTCTTACATCTGACAGTTGTACGTTCTCCTTGAGACGGAGGAGACATAATACATTGTACAGGTCTCATTTATTTATTTATCTTTTTCAAAATAGACGGGTGATGAGAGCCGAGTGGAGCTTACGCACAGCTTGCCTGAAGCACTGCAGTCTCTGACCACCAAAGTAATGGAATTCTGATTGACAACAAAGGACCAGACTGCATATTGTCCTCTCTCCAAACCAATGTTTTTAGCAAAAACAAAAACAAGACAACACAATGCCTAGTTTCCAGGGGAATTGCTGTGCATTTCAAAAAATATTTTCATCTATTATCTATTTTAGCCTGTGTCTTTCTATCTCATTACAACCGAACAAGTGTCACGATCGTTACATGAAGCGGACCAAGGCGCAGCGTGATAGGCGTACATCCTTTATTAAATGTACAACACGAACCAAAACAACAAAACAAACGATACGTGAAGTCCTGGGTTGAACACAAACCTTCCGGAACAAGATCCCACAATAAACAGTGCCAAACAGGCTGCCTAAGTATGGTCCCCAATCAGAGACAACAAGCTACAGCTGCCTCTGATTGGGAACCACCCTGGCCAACATAGAAATACACGAACTAGAACAAAAACATAGAAAATAACACATAGAAAATCCACACCCTGGCTCAACATATAAGAGTCCCCAGAGCCAGGGCGTGACAACAAGCCACTTCCCCCCCTCCGCCATCTCCATGCCTTTGTAGCCAGACGTACCAGTAGTTCATGAATCATAATGAGCCACAAATGAAGCCTACAGATCTCACTGGGTACAGATGTCAATTCAACGTCTATTCCACGTTGATTCAACATAATTTCATTGAAATGACATGGAAACAACGTTGATTCAACCAGTGTGTGCCCAAATGGGATGGCCATGTAAACGGTGCTGATCCTACTAGGCAGAGTGTATGAAACACGGCCCTAAAAGGGGGTTAAGTAAGTGAAGCAATTAAATTCAATCAACCATGCAGGTGTTGCTGTAATCAAGCGAATCGGGTCAAATCCTTGATGAATTAATGTTTGTTTGTGTTATGATCGTGATGTCTCTTGCAAGTGAGCAACAACAATAACAATAGTAAAGGTGAGGGGAAAACGCTCACGCTCAGATTCCATTATGAAAAATCTAAATGTTAATGGGAATCACAGGAGAGAATACTGACAAGGCCTGAATGTGTCCACAGGTAATGTGTATATGAAGACAACAGAGTCCTACTATCACTGAGAGCCTAATCAGCGACCTAACCACAATTATTTTAAACATTGTGACTCGCAGCAATAACAGTACTGCCCCCCCCCCCCCCCCCCCCCTTTCTCCCTGAAGGTTGACATTGAACACACACACACGCACACACGCACACACACACGCATACACACACGCACATACACTCTAGCGGTATTGTTAGATTGTTGTTGTGGCGCAAGGCAGGTCTTAACCCTGCCAATAGGAGAAGAGTAGGATAGAGAGAGTAACGCTACCGGACACACATCAGCAGAACAGACTGACTAGAGTGTAGCCTGTTTACCAGATAGCCAGTGGAGACTAGAGTGTAGCCTGTTTACCAGATAGCCAGTGGAGACTAGAGTGTAGCCTGTTTACCAGATAGCCAGTGGAGACTAGAGTGTAGCCTGTTTACCAGATAGCCAGTGGAGACTAGAGTGTAGCCTGTTTACCAGATAGCCAGTGGAGACTAGAGTGTAGCCTGTTTACCAGATAGCCAGTGGAGACTAGAGTGTAGCCTGTTTACCAGATAGCCAGTGGAGACTAGAGTGTAGCCTGTTTACCAGATAGCCAGTGGAGACTAGAGTGTAGCCTGTTTACCAGATAGCCAGTGGACACTAGAGTGTAGCCTGTTTACCAGA
This sequence comes from Coregonus lavaretus, assembly GCF_964263955.1. Taxonomy (NCBI): domain Eukaryota; kingdom Metazoa; phylum Chordata; class Actinopteri; order Salmoniformes; family Salmonidae; genus Coregonus; species Coregonus lavaretus. The sequence goes on along the minus strand of NW_028165227.1, from coordinate 115,851 downwards.
TAGCCAATGGAGACTAAAGTGTAGCCTGTTTACCAGATAGCCAGTGGATACTAGAGTGTAGCCTGTTTAACAGATAGCCAGTGGATACTAGAGTGTAGCCTGTTTACCAGATAGCCAGTGGAGACTAGAGTGTAGCCTGTTTACCAGATAGCCAGTGGATACTAGAGTGTAGCCTGTTTACCAGATAGCCAATGGAGACTAGAGTGTAGCCTGTTTACCAGATAGCCAGTGGACACTAGAGTGTAGCCTGTTTACCAGATAGCCAATGGAGACTAAAGTGTAGCCTGTTTACCAGATAGCCAGTGGATACTAGAGTGTAGCCTGTTTAACAGATAGCCAGTGGATACTAGAGTGTAGCCTGTTTACCAGATAGCCAGTGGAGACTAGAGTGTAGCCTGTTTACCAGATAGCCAGTGGATACTAGAGTGTAGCCTGTTTACCAGATAGCCAGTGGAGACTAGAGTGTAGCCTGTTGACCAGATAGCCAATGGAGACTAGAGTGTAGCCTGTTTACCAGATAGCCAGTGGAGATTAGAGTGTAGCCTGTTTACCAGATAGCCAGTGGAGACTAAAGTGTAGCCTGTTTACCAGATAGCCAGTGGATACTAGAGTGTAGCCTGTTTACCAGATAGCCAGTGGATACTAGAGTGTAGCCTGTTTACCAGATAGCCAGTGGATACTAGAGTGTAGCCTGTTTACCAGATAGCCAGTGGAGACTAGAGTGTAGCCTGTTTACCAGATAGCCAGTGGAGACTAGAGTGTAGCCTGTTTACCAGATAGCCAGTGGAGACTAGAGTGTAGCCTGTTTACCAGATAGCCAGTGGAGACTAGAGTGTAGCCTGTTTACCAGATAGCCAGTGGAGACTAGAGTGTAGCCTGTTTACCAGATAGCCAGTGGACACTAGAGTGTAGCCTGTTTACCAGATAGCCAATGGAGACTAAAGTGTAGCCTGTTTACCAGATAGCCAGTGGATACTAGAGTGTAGCCTGTTTAACAGATAGCCAGTGGATACTAGAGTGTAGCCTGTTTACCAGATAGCCAGTGGAGACTAGAGTGTAGCCTGTTTACCAGATAGCCAGTGGATACTAGAGTGTAGCCTGTTTACCAGATAGCCAATGGAGACTAGAGTGTAGCCGTTTTACCAGATAGCCAGTGGACACTAGAGTGTAGCCTGTTTACCAGATAGCCAATGGAGACTAAAGTGTAGCCTGTTTACCAGATAGCCAGTGGATACTAGAGTGTAGCCTGTTTAACAGATAGCCAGTGGATACTAGAGTGTAGCCTGTTTACCAGATAGCCAGTGGAGACTAGAGTGTAGCCTGTTTACCAGATAGCCAGTGGATACTAGAGTGTAGCCTGTTTACCAGATAGCCAATGGAGACTAGAGTGTAGCCTGTTGACCAGATAGCCAATGGAGACTAGAGTGTAGCCTGTTTACCAGATAGCCAGTGGAGATTAGAGTGTAGCCTGTTTACCAGATAGCCAGTGGAGACTAAAGTGTAGCCTGTTTACCAGATAGCCAGTGGATACTAGAGTGTAGCCTGTTTACCAGATAGCCAGTGGATACTAGAGTGTAGCCTGTTTACCAGATAGCCAGTGGATACTAGAGTGTAGCCTGTTTACCAGATAGCCAGTGGAGACTAGAGTGTAGCCTGTTTACCAGATAGCCAGTGGAGACTAGAGTGAAGCCTGTTTACCAGATAGCCATTGGAGACTAGATTGTAGCCTGTTTACCAGATAGCCAGTGGAGACTAGATTGTATCTTGTTTACCAGATAGCCAGTGGAGACTAGAGTGTAGCCTGTTTACCAGATAGCCAGTGGAGACTAGAGTGTAGCCTGTTGGCCAGATAGCCAGTGGAGACTAGATTGTAGCCTGTTTACCAGATAGCCAGTGGAGACTAGATTGTAGCCTGTTTACCAGATAGCAAAGTGGAGACTAGAGTGTAGCCTGTTGGCCAGATAGTCAGTGGAGACTAGAGTGTAGCCTGTTTACCAGATAGCCAGTGGAGACTAGAGTGAAGCCTGTTTACCAGATAGCCAGTGGAGACTAGAGTGTAGCCTGTTTACCAGATAGCCAGTGGAGACTAGAGTGTAGCCTGTTTACCAGATAGCCAGTGGAGACTAGAGTGTAGCCTGTTTACCAGATAGCCAGTGGAGACTAGAGTGTAGCCTGTTTACCAGATAGCCAGTGGAGACTAGAGTGTAGCCTGTTTACCAGATAGCCAGTGGAGACTAGAGTGTAGCCTGTTTACCAGATAGCCAGTGGAGACTAGAGTGTAGCCTGTTTACCAGATAGCCAGTGGACACTAGAGTGTAGCCTGTTTACCAGATAGCCAATGGAGACTAAAGTGTAGCCTGTTTACCAGATAGCCAGTGGATACTAGAGTGTAGCCTGTTTAACAGATAGCCAGTGGATACTAGAGTGTAGCCTGTTTACCAGATAGCCAGTGGAGACTAGAGTGTAGCCTGTTTACCAGATAGCCAGTGGATACTAGAGTGTAGCCTGTTTACCAGATAGCCAATGGAGACTAGAGTGTAGCCTGTTTACCAGATAGCCAGTGGACACTAGAGTGTAGCCTGTTTACCAGATAGCCAATGGAGACTAAAGTGTAGCCTGTTTACCAGATAGCCAGTGGATACTAGAGTGTAGCCTGTTTAACAGATAGCCAGTGGAAACTAGAGTGTAGCCTGTTTACCAGATAGCCAGTGGAGACTAGAGTGTAGCCTGTTTACCAGATAGCCAGTGGATACTAGAGTGTAGCCTGTTTACCAGATAGCCAATGGAGACTAGAGTGTAGCCTGTTGACCAGATAGCCAATGGAGACTAGAGTGTAGCCTGTTTACCAGATAGCCAGTGGAGATTAGAGTGTAGCCTGTTTACCAGATAGCCAGTGGAGACTAAAGTGTAGCCTGTTTACCAGATAGCCAGTGGATACTAGAGTGTAGCCTGTTTACCAGATAGCCAGTGGATACTAGAGTGTAGCCTGTTTACCAGATAGCCAGTGGATACTAGAGTGTAGCCTGTTTACCAGATAGCCAGTGGAGACTAGAGTGTAGCCTGTTTACCAGATAGCCAGTGGAGACTAGAGTGTAGCCTGTTTACCAGATAGCCAGTGGAGACTAGAGTGTAGCCTGTTTACCAGATAGCCAGTGGAGACTAGAGTGTAGCCTGTTTACCAGATAGCCAGTGGAGACTAGAGTGTAGCCTGTTTACCAGATAGCCAGTGGACACTAGAGTGTAGCCTGTTTACCAGATAGCCAATGGAGACTAAAGTGTAGCCTGTTTACCAGATAGCCAGTGGATACTAGAGTGTAGCCTGTTTAACAGATAGCCAGTGGATACTAGAGTGTAGCCTGTTTACCAGATAGCCAGTGGAGACTAGAGTGTAGCCTGTTTACCAGATAGCCAGTGGATACTAGAGTGTAGCCTGTTTACCAGATAGCCAATGGAGACTAGAGTGTAGCCGTTTTACCAGATAGCCAGTGGACACTAGAGTGTAGCCTGTTTACCAGATAGCCAATGGAGACTAAAGTGTAGCCTGTTTACCAGATAGCCAGTGGATACTAGAGTGTAGCCTGTTTAACAGATAGCCAGTGGATACTAGAGTGTAGCCTGTTTACCAGATAGCCAGTGGAGACTAGAGTGTAGCCTGTTTACCAGATAGCCAGTGGATACTAGAGTGTAGCCTGTTTACCAGATAGCCAATGGAGACTAGAGTGTAGCCTGTTGACCAGATAGCCAATGGAGACTAGAGTGTAGCCTGTTTACCAGATAGCCAGTGGAGATTAGAGTGTAGCCTGTTTACCAGATAGCCAGTGGAGACTAAAGTGTAGCCTGTTTACCAGATAGCCAGTGGATACTAGAGTGTAGCCTGTTTACCAGATAGCCAGTGGATACTAGAGTGTAGCCTGTTTACCAGATAGCCAGTGGATACTAGAGTGTAGCCTGTTTACCAGATAGCCAGTGGAGACTAGAGTGTAGCCTGTTTACCAGATAGCCAGTGGAGACTAGAGTGAAGCCTGTTTACCAGATAGCCATTGGAGACTAGATTGTAGCCTGTTTACCAGATAGCCAGTGGAGACTAGATTGTATCTTGTTTACCAGATAGCCAGTGGAGACTAGAGTGTAGCCTGTTTACCAGATAGCCAGTGGAGACTAGAGTGTAGCCTGTTGGCCAGATAGCCAGTGGAGACTAGATTGTAGCCTGTTTACCAGATAGCCAGTGGAGACTAGATTGTAGCCTGTTTACCAGATAGCAAAGTGGAGACTAGAGTGTAGCCTGTTGGCCAGATAGTCAGTGGAGACTAGAGTGTAGCCTGTTTACCAGATAGCCAGTGGAGACTAGAGTGAAGCCTGTTTACCAGATAGCCAGTGGAGACTAGAGTGTAGCCTGTTTACCAGATAGCCAGTGGAGACTAGAGTGTAGCCTGTTTACCAGATAGCCAGTGGAGACTAGAGTGTAGCCTGTTTACCAGATAGCCAGTGGAGACTAGAGTGTAGCCTGTTTACCAGATAGCCAGTGGAGACTAGAGTGTAGCCTGTTTACCAGATAGCCAGTGGAGACTAGAGTGTAGCCTGTTTACCAGATAGCCAGTGGAGACTAGAGTGTAGCCTGTTTACCAGATAGCCAGTGGACACTAGAGTGTAGCCTGTTTACCAGATAGCCAATGGAGACTAAAGTGTAGCCTGTTTACCAGATAGCCAGTGGATACTAGAGTGTAGCCTGTTTAACAGATAGCCAGTGGATACTAGAGTATAGCCTGTTTACCAGATAGCCAGTGGAGACTAGAGTGTAGCCTGTTTACCAGATAGCCAGTGGATACTAGAGTGTAGCCTGTTTACCAGATAGCCAATGGAGACTAGAGTGTAGCCTGTTTACCAGATAGCCAGTGGACACTAGAGTGTAGCCTGTTTACCAGATAGCCAATGGAGACTAAAGTGTAGCCTGTTTACCAGATAGCCAGTGGATACTAGAGTGTAGCCTGTTTAACAGATAGCCAGTGGAAACTAGAGTGTAGCCTGTTTACCAGATAGCCAGTGGAGACTAGAGTGTAGCCTGTTTACCAGATAGCCAGTGGATACTAGAGTGTAGCCTGTTTACCAGATAGCCAATGGAGACTAGAGTGTAGCCTGTTGACCAGATAGCCAATGGAGACTAGAGTGTAGCCTGTTTACCAGATAGCCAGTGGAGATTAGAGTGTAGCCTGTTTACCAGATAGCCAGTGGAGACTAAAGTGTAGCCTGTTTACCAGATAGCCAGTGGATACTAGAGTGTAGCCTGTTTACCAGATAGCCAGTGGATACTAGAGTGTAGCCTGTTTACCAGATAGCCAGTGGATACTAGAGTGTAGCCTGTTTACCAGATAGCCAGTGGAGACTAGAGTGTAGCCTGTTTACCAGATAGCCAGTGGAGACTAGAGTGTAGCCTGTTTACCAGATAGCCAGTGGAGACTAGAGTGTAGCCTGTTTACCAGATAGCCAGTGGAGACTAGAGTGTAGCCTGTTTACCAGATAGCCAGTGGAGACTAGAGTGTAGCCTGTTTACCAGATAGCCAGTGGACACTAGAGTGTAGCCTGTTTACCAGATAGCCAGTGGATACTAGAGTGTAGCCTGTTTAACAGATAGCCAGTGGATACTAGAGTGTAGCCTGTTTACCAGATAGCCAGTGGAGACTAGAGTGTAGCCTGTTTACCAGATAGCCAGTGGATACTAGAGTGTAGCCTGTTTACCAGATAGCCAGTGGACACTAGAGTGTAGCCTGTTTACCAGATAGCCAATGGAGACTAAAGTGTAGCCTGTTTACCAGATAGCCAGTGGATACTAGAGTGTAGCCTGTTTAACAGATAGCCAGTGGATACTAGAGTGTAGCCTGTTTACCAGATAGCCAGTGGAGACTAGAGTGTAGCCTGTTTACCAGATAGCCAGTGGATACTAGAGTGTAGCCTGTTTACCAGATAGCCAATGGAGACTAGAGTGTAGCCTGTTGACCAGATAGCCAATGGAGACTAGAGTGTAGCCTGTTTACCAGATAGCCAGTGGAGATTAGAGTGTAGCCTGTTTACCAGATAGCCAGTGGAGACTAAAGTGTAGCCTGTTTACCAGATAGCCAGTGGATACTAGAGTGTAGCCTGTTTACCAGATAGCCAGTGGATACTAGAGTGTAGCCTGTTTACCAGATAGCCAGTGGATACTAGAGTGTAGCCTGTTTACCAGATAGCCAGTGGAGACTAGAGTGTAGCCTGTTTACCAGATAGCCAGTGGAGACTAGAGTGAAGCCTGTTTACCAGATAGCCATTGGAGACTAGATTGTAGCCTGTTTACCAGATAGCCAGTGGAGACTAGATTGTATCTTGTTTACCAGATAGCCAGTGGAGACTAGAGTGTAGCCTGTTTACCAGATAGCCAGTGGAGACTAGAGTGTAGCCTGTTGGCCAGATAGCCAGTGGAGACTAGATTGTAGCCTGTTTACCAGATAGCCAGTGGAGACTAGATTGTAGCCTGTTTACCAGATAGCAAAGTGGAGACTAGAGTGTAGCCTGTTGGCCAGATAGTCAGTGGAGACTAGAGTGTAGCCTGTTTACCAGATAGCCAGTGGAGACTAGAGTGAAGCCTGTTTACCAGATAGCCAGTGGAGACTAGATTGTAGCCTGTTTACCAGATAGCCAGTGGAGACTAGATTGTAGCCTGTTTACCAGATAGCCAGTGGAGACTAGAGTGTAGCCTGTTTACCAGATAGCAAAGTGGAGACTAGAGTGTAGCCTGTTTACCAGATAGCCAGTGGAGACTAGAGTGTAGCCTGTTTACCAGATAGCCAGTGGATACTAGAGTGTAGCCTGTTTACCAGATAGCCAGTGGACACTAGAGTGTAGCCTGTTTACCAGATAGCCAATGGAGACTAAAGTGTAGCCTGTTTACCAGATAGCCAGTGGATACTAGAGTGTAGCCTGTTTAACAGATAGCCAGTGGATACTAGAGTGTAGCCTGTTTACCAGATAGCCAGTGGAGACTAGAGTGTAGCCTGTTTACCAGATAGCCAGTGGATACTAGTGTAGCCTGTTTACCAGATAGCCAATGGAGACTAGAGTGTAGCCTGTTGACCAGATAGCCAATGGAGACTAGAGTGTAGCCTGTTTACCAGATAGCCAGTGGAGATTAGAGTGTAGCCTGTTTACCAGATAGCCAGTGGAGACTAAAGTGTAGCCTGTTTACCAGATAGCCAGTGGATACTAGAGTGTAGCCTGTTTACCAGATAGCCAGTGGATACTAGAGTGTAGCCTGTTTACCAGATAGCCAGTGGATACTAGAGTGTAGCCTGTTTACCAGATAGCCAGTGGAGACTAGAGTGTAGCCTGTTTACCAGATAGCCAGTGGAGACTAGAGTGTAGCCTGTTTACCAGATAGCCAGTGGAGACTAGAGTGTAGCCTGTTTACCAGATAGCCAGTGGAGACTAGAGTGTAGCCTGTTTACCAGATAGCCAGTGGAGACTAGAGTGTAGCCTGTTTACCAGATAGCCAGTGGACACTAGAGTGTAGCCTGTTTACCAGATAGCCAATGGAGACTAAAGTGTAGCCTGTTTACCAGATAGCCAGTGGATACTAGAGTGTAGCCTGTTTAACAGATAGCCAGTGGATACTAGAGTGTAGCCTGTTTACCAGATAGCCAGTGGAGACTAGAGTGTAGCCTGTTTACCAGATAGCCAGTGGATACTAGAGTGTAGCCTGTTTACCAGATAGCCAATGGAGAGTAGAGTGTAGCCTGTTTACCAGATAGCCAGTGGACACTAGAGTGTAGCCTGTTTACCAGATAGCCAATGGAGACTAAAGTGTAGCCTGTTTACCAGATAGCCAGTGGATACTAGAGTGTAGCCTGTTTAACAGATAGCCAGTGGATACTAGAGTGTAGCCTGTTTACCAGATAGCCAGTGGAGACTAGAGTGTAGCCTGTTTACCAGATAGCCAGTGGATACTAGAGTGTAGCCTGTTTACCAGATAGCCAATGGAGACTAGAGTGTAGCCTGTTGACCAGATAGCCAATGGAGACTAGAGTGTAGCCTGTTTACCAGATAGCCAGTGGAGATTAGAGTGTAGCCTGTTTACCAGATAGCCAGTGGAGACTAAAGTGTAGCCTGTTTACCAGATAGCCAGTGGATACTAGAGTGTAGCCTGTTTACCAGATAGCCAGTGGATACTAGAGTGTAGCCTGTTTACCAGATAGCCAGTGGATACTAGAGTGTAGCCTGTTTACCAGATAGCCAGTGGAGACTAGAGTGTAGCCTGTTTACCAGATAGCCAGTGGAGACTAGAGTGAAGCCTGTTTACCAGATAGCCATTGGAGACTAGATTGTAGCCTGTTTACCAGATAGCCAGTGGAGACTAGATTGTATCTTGTTTACCAGATAGCCAGTGGAGACTAGAGTGTAGCCTGTTTACCAGATAGCCAGTGGAGACTAGAGTGTAGCCTGTTGGCCAGATAGCCAGTGGAGACTAGATTGTAGCCTGTTTACCAGATAGCCAGTGGAGACTAGATTGTAGCCTGTTTACCAGATAGCAAAGTGGAGACTAGAGTGTAGCCTGTTGGCCAGATAGTCAGTGGAGACTAGAGTGTAGCCTGTTTACCAGATAGCCAGTGGAGACTAGAGTGAAGCCTGTTTACCAGATAGCCAGTGGAGACTAGAGTGTAGCCTGTTTACCAGATAGCCAGTGGAGACTAGAGTGTAGCCTGTTTACCAGATAGCCAGTGGAGACTAGAGTGTAGCCTGTTTACCAGATAGCCAGTGGAGACTAGAGTGTAGCCTGTTTACCAGATAGCCAGTGGAGACTAGAGTGTAGCCTGTTTACCAGATAGCCAGTGGAGACTAGAGTGTAGCCTGTTTACCAGATAGCCAGTGGAGACTAGAGTGTAGCCTGTTTACCAGATAGCCAGTGGACACTAGAGTGTAGCCTGTTTACCAGATAGCCAATGGAGACTAAAGTGTAGCCTGTTTACCAGATAGCCAGTGGATACTAGAGTGTAGCCTGTTTAACAGATAGCCAGTGGATACTAGAGTGTAGCCTGTTTACCAGATAGCCAGTGGAGACTAGAGTGTAGCCTGTTTACCAGATAGCCAGTGGATACTAGAGTGTAGCCTGTTTACCAGATAGCCAATGGAGACTAGAGTGTAGCCTGTTTACCAGATAGCCAGTGGACACTAGAGTGTAGCCTGTTTACCAGATAGCCAATGGAGACTAAAGTGTAGCCTGTTTACCAGATAGCCAGTGGATACTAGAGTGTAGCCTGTTTAACAGATAGCCAGTGGATACTAGAGTGTAGCCTGTTTACCAGATAGCCAGTGGAGACTAGAGTGTAGCCTGTTTACCAGATAGCCAGTGGATACTAGAGTGTAGCCTGTTTACCAGATAGCCAATGGAGACTAGAGTGTAGCCTGTTGACCAGATAGCCAATGGAGACTAGAGTGTAGCCTGTTTACCAGATAGCCAGTGGAGATTAGAGTGTAGCCTGTTTACCAGATAGCCAGTGGAGACTAAAGTGTAGCCTGTTTACCAGATAGCCAGTGGATACTAGAGTGTAGCCTGTTTACCAGATAGCCAGTGGATACTAGAGTGTAGCCTGTTTACCAGATAGCCAGTGGATACTAGAGTGTAGCCTGTTTACCAGATAGCCAGTGGAGACTAGAGTGTAGCCTGTTTACCAGATAGCCAGTGGAGACTAGAGTGTAGCCTGTTTACCAGATAGCCAGTGGAGACTAGAGTGTAGCCTGTTTACCAGATAGCCAGTGGAGACTAGAGTGTAGCCTGTTTACCAGATAGCCAATGGAGACTAAAGTGTAGCCTGTTTACCAGATAGCCAGTGGATACTAGAGTGTAGCCTGTTTAACAGATAGCCAGTGGATACTAGAGTGTAGCCTGTTTACCAGATAGCCAGTGGAGACTAGAGTGTAGCCTGTTTACCAGATAGCCAGTGGATACTAGAGTGTAGCCTGTTTACCAGATAGCCAATGGAGACTAGAGTGTAGCCTGTTTACCAGATAGCCAGTGGACACTAGAGTGTAGCCTGTTTACCAGATAGCCAATGGAGACTAAAGTGTAGCCTGTTTACCAGATAGCCAGTGGATACTAGAGTGTAGCCTGTTTAACAGATAGCCAGTGGATACTAGAGTGTAGCCTGTTTACCAGATAGCCAGTGGAGACTAGAGTGTAGCCTGTTTACCAGATAGCCAGTGGATACTAGAGTGTAGCCTGTTTACCAGATAGCCAATGGAGACTAGAGTGTAGCCTGTTGACCAGATAGCCAATGGAGACTAGAGTGTAGCCTGTTTACCAGATAGCCAGTGGAGATTAGAGTGTAGCCTGTTTACCAGATAGCCAGTGGAGACTAAAGTGTAGCCTGTTTACCAGATAGCCAGTGGATACTAGAGTGTAGCCTGTTTACCAGATAGCCAGTGGATACTAGAGTGTAGCCTGTTTACCAGATAGCCAGTGGATACTAGAGTGTAGCCTGTTTACCAGATAGCCAGTGGAGACTAGAGTGTAGCCTGTTTACCAGATAGCCAGTGGAGACTAGAGTGTAGCCTGTTTACCAGATAGCCAGTGGAGACTAGAGTGTAGCCTGTTTACCAGATAGCCAGTGGAGACTAGAGTGTAGCCTGTTTACCAGATAGCCAGTGGAGACTAGAGTGTAGCCTGTTTACCAGATAGCCAGTGGACACTAGAGTGTAGCCTGTTTACCAGATAGCCAATGGAGACTAAAGTGTAGCCTGTTTACCAGATAGCCAGTGGATACTAGAGTGTAGCCTGTTTAACAGATAGCCAGTGGATACTAGAGTGTAGCCTGTTTACCAGATAGCCAGTGGAGACTAGAGTGTAGCCTGTTTACCAGATAGCCAGTGGATACTAGAGTGTAGCCTGTTTACCAGATAGCCAATGGAGACTAGAGTGTAGCCTGTTTACCAGATAGCCAGTGGACACTAGAGTGTAGCCTGTTTACCAGATAGCCAATGGAGACTAAAGTGTAGCCTGTTTACCAGATAGCCAGTGGATACTAGAGTGTAGCCTGTTTAACAGATAGCCAGTGGATACTAGAGTGTAGCCTGTTTACCAGATAGCCAGTGGAGACTAGAGTGTAGCCTGTTTACCAGATAGCCAGTGGATACTAGAGTGTAGCCTGTTTACCAGATAGCCAATGGAGACTAGAGTGTAGCCTGTTGACCAGATAGCCAATGGAGACTAGAGTGTAGCCTGTTTACCAGATAGCCAGTGGAGATTAGAGTGTAGCCTGTTTACCAGATAGCCAGTGGAGACTAAAGTGTAGCCTGTTTACCAGATAGCCAGTGGATACTAGAGTGTAGCCTGTTTACCAGATAGCCAGTGGATACTAGAGTGTAGCCTGTTTACCAGATAGCCAGTGGATACTAGAGTGTAGCCTGTTTACCAGATAGCCAGTGGAGACTAGAGTGTAGCCTGTTTACCAGATAGCCAGTGGAGACTAGAGTGAAGCCTGTTTACCAGATAGCCATTGGAGACTAGATTGTAGCCTGTTTACCAGATAGCCAGTGGAGACTAGATTGTATCTTGTTTACCAGATAGCCAGTGGAGACTAGAGTGTAGCCTGTTTACCAGATAGCCAGTGGAGACTAGAGTGTAGCCTGTTGGCCAGATAGCCAGTGGAGACTAGATTGTAGCCTGTTTACCAGATAGCCAGTGGAGACTAGATTGTAGCCTGTTTACCAGATAGCAAAGTGGAGACTAGAGTGTAGCCTGTTGGCCAGATAGTCAGTGGAGACTAGAGTGTAGCCTGTTTACCAGATAGCCAGTGGAGACTAGAGTGAAGCCTGTTTACCAGATAGCCAGTGGAGACTAGATTGTAGCCTGTTTACCAGATAGCCAGTGGAGACTAGATTGTAGCCTGTTTACCAGATAGCCAGTGGAGACTAGAGTGTAGCCTGTTTACCAGATAGCAAAGTGGAGACTAGAGTGTAGCCTGTTTACCAGATAGCCAGTGGAGACTAGAGTGTAGCCTGTTTACCAGATAGCCAGTGGATACTAGAGTGTAGCCTGTTTACCAGATAGCCAGTGGACACTAGAGTGTAGCCTGTTTACCAGATAGCCAATGGAGACTAAAGTGTAGCCTGTTTACCAGATAGCCAGTGGATACTAGAGTGTAGCCTGTTTAACAGATAGCCAGTGGATACTAGAGTGTAGCCTGTTTACCAGATAGCCAGTGGAGACTAGAGTGTAGCCTGTTTACCAGATAGCCAGTGGATACTAGAGTGTAGCCTGTTTACCAGATAGCCAATGGAGACTAGAGTGTAGCCTGTTGACCAGATAGCCAATGGAGACTAGAGTGTAGCCTGTTTACCAGATAGCCAGTGGAGATTAGAGTGTAGCCTGTTTACCAGATAGCCAGTGGAGACTAAAGTGTAGCCTGTTTACCAGATAGCCAGTGGATACTAGAGTGTAGCCTGTTTACCAGATAGCCAGTGGATACTAGAGTGTAGCCTGTTTACCAGATAGCCAGTGGATACTAGAGTGTAGCCTGTTTACCAGATAGCCAGTGGAGACTAGAGTGTAGCCTGTTTACCAGATAGCCAGTGGAGACTAGAGTGTAGCCTGTTTACCAGATAGCCAGTGGAGACTAGAGTGTAGCCTGTTTACCAGATAGCCAGTGGAGACTAGAGTGTAGCCTGTTTACCAGATAGCCAGTGGAGACTAGAGTGTAGCCTGTTTACCAGATAGCCAGTGGACACTAGAGTGTAGCCTGTTTACCAGATAGCCAATGGAGACTAAAGTGTAGCCTGTTTACCAGATAGCCAGTGGATACTAGAGTGTAGCCTGTTTAACAGATAGCCAGTGGATACTAGAGTGTAGCCTGTTTACCAGATAGCCAGTGGAGACTAGAGTGTAGCCTGTTTACCAGATAGCCAGTGGATACTAGAGTGTAGCCTGTTTACCAGATAGCCAATGGAGACTAGAGTGTAGCCTGTTGACCAGATAGCCAATGGAGACTAGAGTGTAGCCTGTTTACCAGATAGCCAGTGGAGATTAGAGTGTAGCCTGTTTACCAGATAGCCAGTGGAGACTAAAGTGTAGCCTGTTTACCAGATAGCCAGTGGATACTAGAGTGTAGCCTGTTTACCAGATAGCCAGTGGATACTAGAGTGTAGCCTGTTTACCAGATAGCCAGTGGATACTAGAGTGTAGCCTGTTTACCAGATAGCCAGTGGAGACTAGAGTGTAGCCTGTTTACCAGATAGCCAGTGGAGACTAGAGTGAAGCCTGTTTACCAGATAGCCATTGGAGACTAGATTGTAGCCTGTTTACCAGATAGCCAGTGGAGACTAGATTGTATCTTGTTTACCAGATAGCCAGTGGAGACTAGAGTGTAGCCTGTTTACCAGATAGCCAGTGGAGACTAGAGTGTAGCCTGTTGGCCAGATAGCCAGTGGAGACTAGATTGTAGCCTGTTTACCAGATAGCCAGTGGAGACTAGATTGTAGCCTGTTTACCAGATAGCAAAGTGGAGACTAGAGTGTAGCCTGTTGGCCAGATAGTCAGTGGAGACTAGAGTGTAGCCTGTTTACCAGATAGCCAGTGGAGACTAGAGTGAAGCCTGTTTACCAGATAGCCAGTGGAGACTAGATTGTAGCCTGTTTACCAGATAGCCAGTGGAGACTAGATTGTAGCCTGTTTACCAGATAGCCAGTGGAGACTAGAGTGTAGCCTGTTTACCAGATAGCAAAGTGGAGACTAGAGTGTAGCCTGTTTACCAGATAGCCAGTGGAGACTAGAGTGTAGCCTGTTTACCAGATAGCCAGTGGATACTAGAGTGTAGCCTGTTTACCAGATAGCCAGTGGACACTAGAGTGTAGCCTGTTTACCAGATAGCCAATGGAGACTAAAGTGTAGCCTGTTTACCAGATAGCCAGTGGATACTAGAGTGTAGCCTGTTTAACAGATAGCCAGTGGATACTAGAGTGTAGCCTGTTTACCAGATAGCCAGTGGAGACTAGAGTGTAGCCTGTTTACCAGATAGCCAGTGGATACTAGAGTGTAGCCTGTTTACCAGATAGCCAATGGAGACTAGAGTGTAGCCTGTTGACCAGATAGCCAATGGAGACTAGAGTGTAGCCTGTTTACCAGATAGCCAGTGGAGATTAGAGTGTAGCCTGTTTACCAGATAGCCAGTGGAGACTAAAGTGTAGCCTGTTTACCAGATAGCCAGTGGATACTAGAGTGTAGCCTGTTTACCAGATAGCCAGTGGATACTAGAGTGTAGCCTGTTTACCAGATAGCCAGTGGATACTAGAGTGTAGCCTGTTTACCAGATAGCCAGTGGAGACTAGAGTGTAGCCTGTTTACCAGATAGCCAGTGGAGACTAGAGTGTAGCCTGTTTACCAGATAGCCAGTGGAGACTAGAGTGTAGCCTGTTTACCAGATAGCCAGTGGAGACTAGAGTGTAGCCTGTTTACCAGATAGCCAGTGGAGACTAGAGTGTAGCCTGTTTACCAGATAGCCAGTGGACACTAGAGTGTAGCCTGTTTACCAGATAGCCAATGGAGACTAAAGTGTAGCCTGTTTACCAGATAGCCAGTGGATACTAGAGTGTAGCCTGTTTAACAGATAGCCAGTGGATACTAGAGTGTAGCCTGTTTACCAGATAGCCAATGGAGACTAAAGTGTAGCCTGTTTACCAGATAGCCAGTGGATACTAGAGTGTAGCCTGTTTAACAGATAGCCAGTGGATACTAGAGTGTAGCCTGTTTACCAGATAGCCAGTGGAGACTAGAGTGTAGCCTGTTTACCAGATAGCCAGTGGATACTAGAGTGTAGCCTGTTTACCAGATAGCCAATGGAGACTAGAGTGTAGCCTGTTTACCAGATAGCCAGTGGACACTAGAGTGTAGCCTGTTTACCAGATAGCCAGTGGATACTAGAGTGTAGCCTGTTTACCAGATAGCCAGTGGATACTAGAGTGTAGCCTGTTTACCAGATAGCCAGTGGAGACTAGAGTGTAGCCTGTTTACCAGATAGCCAGTGGATACTAGAGTGTAGCCTGTTTACCAGATAGCCAATGGAGACTAGAGTGTAGCCTGTTGACCAGATAGCCAATGGAGACTAGAGTGTAGCCTGTTTACCAGATAGCCAGTGGAGATTAGAGTGTAGCCTGTTTACCAGATAGCCAGTGGAGACTAAAGTGTAGCCTGTTTACCAGATAGCCAGTGGATACTAGAGTGTAGCCTGTTTACCAGATAGCCAGTGGATACTAGAGTGTAGCCTGTTTACCAGATAGCCAGTGGATACTAGAGTGTAGCCTGTTTACCAGATAGCCAGTGGATACTAGAGTGTAGCCTGTTTACCAGATAGCCAGTGGATACTAGAGTGTAGCCTGTTTACCAGATAGCCAGTGGAGACTAGAGTGTAGCCTGTTTACCAGATAGCCAGTGGAGACTAGAGTGAAGCCTGTTTACCAGATAGCCATTGGAGACTAGATTGTAGCCTGTTTACCAGATAGCCAGTGGAGACTAGATTGTATCTTGTTTACCAGATAGCCAGTGGAGACTAGAGTGTAGCCTGTTTACCAGATAGCCAGTGGAGACTAGAGTGTAGCCTGTTGGCCAGATAGCCAGTGGAGACTAGATTGTAGCCTGTTTACCAGATAGCCAGTGGAGACTAGATTGTAGCCTGTTTACCAGATAGCAAAGTGGAGACTAGAGTGTAGCCTGTTGGCCAGATAGTCAGTGGAGACTAGAGTGTAGCCTGTTTACCAGATAGCCAGTGGAGACTAGAGTGAAGCCTGTTTACCAGATAGCCAGTGGAGACTAGAGTGTAGCCTGTTTACCAGATAGCCAGTGGAGACTAGAGTGTAGCCTGTTTACCAGATAGCCAGTGGAGACTAGAGTGTAGCCTGTTTACCAGATAGCCAGTGGAGACTAGAGTGTAGCCTGTTTACCAGATAGCCAGTGGAGACTAGAGTGTAGCCTGTTTACCAGATAGCCAGTGGAGACTAGAGTGTAGCCTGTTTACCAGATAGCCAGTGGATACTAGAGTGTAGCCTGTTTACCAGATAGCCAGTGGATACTAGAGTGTAGCCTGTTTACCAGATAGCCAGTGGAGACTAGAGTGTAGCCTGTTTACCAGATAGCCAGTGGAGACTAGAGTGTAGCCTGTTTACCAGATAGCCAGTGGAGACTAGAGTGTAGCCTGTTTACCAGATAGCCAGTGGAGACTAGAGTGTAGCCTGTTTACCAGATAGCCAGTGGAGACTAGAGTGTAGCCTGTTTACCAGATAGCCAGTGGACACTAGAGTGTAGCCTGTTTACCAGATAGCCAATGGAGACTAAAGTGTAGCCTGTTTACCAGATAGCCAGTGGATACTAGAGTGTAGCCTGTTTAACAGATAGCCAGTGGATACTAGAGTGTAGCCTGTTTACCAGATAGCCAGTGGAGACTAGAGTGTAGCCTGTTTACCAGATAGCCAGTGGATACTAGAGTGTAGCCTGTTTACCAGATAGCCAATGGAGACTAGAGTGTAGCCTGTTTACCAGATAGCCAGTGGACACTAGAGTGTAGCCTGTTTACCAGATAGCCAATGGAGACTAAAGTGTAGCCTGTTTACCAGATAGCCAGTGGATACTAGAGTGTAGCCTGTTTAACAGATAGCCAGTGGATACTAGAGTGTAGCCTGTTTACCAGATAGCCAGTGGAGACTAGAGTGTAGCCTGTTTACCAGATAGCCAGTGGATACTAGAGTGTAGCCTGTTTACCAGATAGCCAATGGAGACTAGAGTGTAGCCTGTTGACCAGATAGCCAATGGAGACTAGAGTGTAGCCTGTTTACCAGATAGCCAGTGGAGATTAGAGTGTAGCCTGTTTACCAGATAGCCAGTGGAGACTAAAGTGTAGCCTGTTTACCAGATAGCCAGTGGATACTAGAGTGTAGCCTGTTTACCAGATAGCCAGTGGATACTAGAGTGTAGCCTGTTTACCAGATAGCCAGTGGATACTAGAGTGTAGCCTGTTTACCAGATAGCCAGTGGAGACTAGAGTGTAGCCTGTTTACCAGATAGCCAGTGGAGACTAGAGTGAAGCCTGTTTACCAGATAGCCATTGGAGACTAGATTGTAGCCTGTTTACCAGATAGCCAGTGGAGACTAGATTGTATCTTGTTTACCAGATAGCCAGTGGAGACTAGAGTGTAGCCTGTTTACCAGATAGCCAGTGGAGACTAGAGTGTAGCCTGTTGGCCAGATAGCCAGTGGAGACTAGATTGTAGCCTGTTTACCAGATAGCCAGTGGAGACTAGATTGTAGCCTGTTTACCAGATAGCAAAGTGGAGACTAGAGTGTAGCCTGTTGGCCAGATAGTCAGTGGAGACTAGAGTGTAGCCTGTTTACCAGATAGCCAGTGGAGACTAGAGTGAAGCCTGTTTACCAGATAGCCAGTGGAGACTAGATTGTAGCCTGTTTACCAGATAGCCAGTGGAGACTAGATTGTAGCCTGTTTACCAGATAGCCAGTGGAGACTAGAGTGTAGCCTGTTTACCAGATAGCAAAGTGGAGACTAGAGTGTAGCCTGTTTACCAGATAGCCAGTGGAGACTAGAGTGTAGCCTGTTTACCAGATAGCCAGTGGATACTAGAGTGTAGCCTGTTTACCAGATAGCCAGTGGACACTAGAGTGTAGCCTGTTTACCAGATAGCCAATGGAGACTAAAGTGTAGCCTGTTTACCAGATAGCCAGTGGATACTAGAGTGTAGCCTGTTTAACAGATAGCCAGTGGATACTAGAGTGTAGCCTGTTTACCAGATAGCCAGTGGAGACTAGAGTGTAGCCTGTTTACCAGATAGCCAGTGGATACTAGTGTAGCCTGTTTACCAGATAGCCAATGGAGACTAGAGTGTAGCCTGTTGACCAGATAGCCAATGGAGACTAGAGTGTAGCCTGTTTACCAGATAGCCAGTGGAGATTAGAGTGTAGCCTGTTTACCAGATAGCCAGTGGAGACTAAAGTGTAGCCTGTTTACCAGATAGCCAGTGGATACTAGAGTGTAGCCTGTTTACCAGATAGCCAGTGGATACTAGAGTGTAGCCTGTTTACCAGATAGCCAGTGGATACTAGAGTGTAGCCTGTTTACCAGATAGCCAGTGGAGACTAGAGTGTAGCCTGTTTACCAGATAGCCAGTGGAGACTAGAGTGTAGCCTGTTTACCAGATAGCCAGTGGAGACTAGAGTGTAGCCTGTTTACCAGATAGCCAGTGGAGACTAGAGTGTAGCCTGTTTACCAGATAGCCAGTGGAGACTAGAGTGTAGCCTGTTTACCAGATAGCCAGTGGACACTAGAGTGTAGCCTGTTTACCAGATAGCCAATGGAGACTAAAGTGTAGCCTGTTTACCAGATAGCCAGTGGATACTAGAGTGTAGCCTGTTTAACAGATAGCCAGTGGATACTAGAGTGTAGCCTGTTTACCAGATAGCCAGTGGAGACTAGAGTGTAGCCTGTTTACCAGATAGCCAGTGGATACTAGAGTGTAGCCTGTTTACCAGATAGCCAATGGAGACTAGAGTGTAGCCTGTTTACCAGATAGCCAGTGGACACTAGAGTGTAGCCTGTTTACCAGATAGCCAATGGAGACTAAAGTGTAGCCTGTTTACCAGATAGCCAGTGGATACTAGAGTGTAGCCTGTTTAACAGATAGCCAGTGGATACTAGAGTGTAGCCTGTTTACCAGATAGCCAGTGGAGACTAGAGTGTAGCCTGTTTACCAGATAGCCAGTGGATACTAGAGTGTAGCCTGTTTACCAGATAGCCAATGGAGACTAGAGTGTAGCCTGTTGACCAGATAGCCAATGGAGACTAGAGTGTAGCCTGTTTACCAGATAGCCAGTGGAGATTAGAGTGTAGCCTGTTTACCAGATAGCCAGTGGAGACTAAAGTGTAGCCTGTTTACCAGATAGCCAGTGGATACTAGAGTGTAGCCTGTTTACCAGATAGCCAGTGGATACTAGAGTGTAGCCTGTTTACCAGATAGCCAGTGGATACTAGAGTGTAGCCTGTTTACCAGATAGCCAGTGGAGACTAGAGTGTAGCCTGTTTACCAGATAGCCAGTGGAGACTAGAGTGAAGCCTGTTTACCAGATAGCCATTGGAGACTAGATTGTAGCCTGTTTACCAGATAGCCAGTGGAGACTAGATTGTATCTTGTTTACCAGATAGCCAGTGGAGACTAGAGTGTAGCCTGTTTACCAGATAGCCAGTGGAGACTAGAGTGTAGCCTGTTGGCCAGATAGCCAGTGGAGACTAGATTGTAGCCTGTTTACCAGATAGCCAGTGGAGACTAGATTGTAGCCTGTTTACCAGATAGCAAAGTGGAGACTAGAGTGTAGCCTGTTGGCCAGATAGTCAGTGGAGACTAGAGTGTAGCCTGTTTACCAGATAGTCAGTGGAGACTAGAGTGTAGCCTGTTTACCAGATAGCCAGTGGAGACTAGAGTGAAGCCTGTTTACCAGATAGCCAGTGGAGACTAGAGTGTAGCCTGTTTACCAGATAGCCAGTGGAGACTAGAGTGTAGCCTGTTTACCAGATAGCCAGTGGAGACTAGAGTGTAGCCTGTTTACCAGATAGCCAGTGGAGACTAGAGTGTAGCCTGTTTACCAGATAGCCAGTGGAGACTAGAGTGTAGCCTGTTTACCAGATAGCCAGTGGAGACTAGAGTGTAGCCTGTTTACCAGATAGCCAGTGGAGACTAGAGTGTAGCCTGTTTACCAGATAGCCAGTGGACACTAGAGTGTAGCCTGTTTACCAGATAGCCAATGGAGACTAAAGTGTAGCCTGTTTACCAGATAGCCAGTGGATACTAGAGTGTAGCCTGTTTAACAGATAGCCAGTGGATACTAGAGTGTAGCCTGTTTACCAGATAGCCAGTGGAGACTAGAGTGTAGCCTGTTTACCAGATAGCCAGTGGATACTAGAGTGTAGCCTGTTTACCAGATAGCCAATGGAGACTAGAGTGTAGCCTGTTTACCAGATAGCCAGTGGACACTAGAGTGTAGCCTGTTTACCAGATAGCCAATGGAGACTAAAGTGTAGCCTGTTTACCAGATAGCCAGTGGATACTAGAGTGTAGCCTGTTTAACAGATAGCCAGTGGATACTAGAGTGTAGCCTGTTTACCAGATAGCCAGTGGAGACTAGAGTGTAGCCTGTTTACCAGATAGCCAGTGGATACTAGAGTGTAGCCTGTTTACCAGATAGCCAATGGAGACTAGAGTGTAGCCTGTTGACCAGATAGCCAATGGAGACTAGAGTGTAGCCTGTTTACCAGATAGCCAGTGGAGATTAGAGTGTAGCCTGTTTACCAGATAGCCAGTGGAGACTAAAGTGTAGCCTGTTTACCAGATAGCCAGTGGATACTAGAGTGTAGCCTGTTTACCAGATAGCCAGTGGATACTAGAGTGTAGCCTGTTTACCAGATAGCCAGTGGATACTAGAGTGTAGCCTGTTTACCAGATAGCCAGTGGAGACTAGAGTGTAGCCTGTTTACCAGATAGCCAGTGGAGACTAGAGTGTAGCCTGTTTACCAGATAGCCAGTGGAGACTAGAGTGTAGCCTGTTTACCAGATAGCCAGTGGAGACTAGAGTGTAGCCTGTTTACCAGATAGCCAATGGAGACTAAAGTGTAGCCTGTTTACCAGATAGCCAGTGGATACTAGAGTGTAGCCTGTTTAACAGATAGCCAGTGGATACTAGAGTGTAGCCTGTTTACCAGATAGCCAGTGGAGACTAGAGTGTAGCCTGTTTACCAGATAGCCAGTGGATACTAGAGTGTAGCCTGTTTACCAGATAGCCAATGGAGACTAGAGTGTAGCCTGTTTACCAGATAGCCAGTGGACACTAGAGTGTAGCCTGTTTACCAGATAGCCAATGGAGACTAAAGTGTAGCCTGTTTACCAGATAGCCAGTGGATACTAGAGTGTAGCCTGTTTAACAGATAGCCAGTGGATACTAGAGTGTAGCCTGTTTACCAGATAGCCAGTGGAGACTAGAGTGTAGCCTGTTTACCAGATAGCCAGTGGATACTAGAGTGTAGCCTGTTTACCAGATAGCCAATGGAGACTAGAGTGTAGCCTGTTGACCAGATAGCCAATGGAGACTAGAGTGTAGCCTGTTTACCAGATAGCCAGTGGAGATTAGAGTGTAGCCTGTTTACCAGATAGCCAGTGGAGACTAAAGTGTAGCCTGTTTACCAGATAGCCAGTGGATACTAGAGTGTAGCCTGTTTACCAGATAGCCAGTGGATACTAGAGTGTAGCCTGTTTACCAGATAGCCAGTGGATACTAGAGTGTAGCCTGTTTACCAGATAGCCAGTGGAGACTAGAGTGTAGCCTGTTTACCAGATAGCCAGTGGAGACTAGAGTGTAGCCTGTTTACCAGATAGCCAGTGGAGACTAGAGTGTAGCCTGTTTACCAGATAGCCAGTGGAGACTAGAGTGTAGCCTGTTTACCAGATAGCCAGTGGAGACTAGAGTGTAGCCTGTTTACCAGATAGCCAGTGGAGACTAGAGTGTAGCCTGTTTACCAGATAGCCAGTGGAGACTAGAGTGTAGCCTGTTTACCAGATAGCCAGTGGACACTAGAGTGTAGCCTGTTTACCAGATAGCCAATGGAGACTAAAGTGTAGCCTGTTTACCAGATAGCCAGTGGATACTAGAGTGTAGCCTGTTTAACAGATAGCCAGTGGATACTAGAGTGTAGCCTGTTTACCAGATAGCCAGTGGAGACTAGAGTGTAGCCTGTTTACCAGATAGCCAGTGGATACTAGAGTGTAGCCTGTTTACCAGATAGCCAATGGAGACTAGAGTGTAGCCTGTTTACCAGATAGCCAGTGGACACTAGAGTGTAGCCTGTTTACCAGATAGCCAATGGAGACTAAAGTGTAGCCTGTTTACCAGATAGCCAGTGGATACTAGAGTGTAGCCTGTTTAACAGATAGCCAGTGGATACTAGAGTGTAGCCTGTTTACCAGATAGCCAGTGGAGACTAGAGTGTAGCCTGTTTACCAGATAGCCAGTGGATACTAGAGTGTAGCCTGTTTACCAGATAGCCAATGGAGACTAGAGTGTAGCCTGTTGACCAGATAGCCAATGGAGACTAGAGTGTAGCCTGTTTACCAGATAGCCAGTGGAGATTAGAGTGTAGCCTGTTTACCAGATAGCCAGTGGAGACTAAAGTGTAGCCTGTTTACCAGATAGCCAGTGGATACTAGAGTGTAGCCTGTTTACCAGATAGCCAGTGGATACTAGAGTGTAGCCTGTTTACCAGATAGCCAGTGGATACTAGAGTGTAGCCTGTTTACCAGATAGCCAGTGGAGACTAGAGTGTAGCCTGTTTACCAGATAGCCAGTGGAGACTAGAGTGTAGCCTGTTTACCAGATAGCCAGTGGAGACTAGAGTGTAGCCTGTTTACCAGATAGCCAGTGGAGACTAGAGTGTAGCCTGTTTACCAGATAGCCAATGGAGACTAAAGTGTAGCCTGTTTACCAGATAGCCAGTGGATACTAGAGTGTAGCCTGTTTAACAGATAGCCAGTGGATACTAGAGTGTAGCCTGTTTACCAGATAGCCAGTGGAGACTAGAGTGTAGCCTGTTTACCAGATAGCCAGTGGATACTAGAGTGTAGCCTGTTTACCAGATAGCCAATGGAGACTAGAGTGTAGCCTGTTTACCAGATAGCCAGTGGACACTAGAGTGTAGCCTGTTTACCAGATAGCCAATGGAGACTAAAGTGTAGCCTGTTTACCAGATAGCCAGTGGATACTAGAGTGTAGCCTGTTTAACAGATAGCCAGTGGATACTAGAGTGTAGCCTGTTTACCAGATAGCCAGTGGAGACTAGAGTGTAGCCTGTTTACCAGATAGCCAGTGGATACTAGAGTGTAGCCTGTTTACCAGATAGCCAATGGAGACTAGAGTGTAGCCTGTTGACCAGATAGCCAATGGAGACTAGAGTGTAGCCTGTTTACCAGATAGCCAGTGGAGATTAGAGTGTAGCCTGTTTACCAGATAGCCAGTGGAGACTAAAGTGTAGCCTGTTTACCAGATAGCCAGTGGATACTAGAGTGTAGCCTGTTTACCAGATAGCCAGTGGATACTAGAGTGTAGCCTGTTTACCAGATAGCCAGTGGATACTAGAGTGTAGCCTGTTTACCAGATAGCCAGTGGAGACTAGAGTGTAGCCTGTTTACCAGATAGCCAGTGGAGACTAGAGTGTAGCCTGTTTACCAGATAGCCAGTGGAGACTAGAGTGTAGCCTGTTTACCAGATAGCCAGTGGAGACTAGAGTGTAGCCTGTTTACCAGATAGCCAGTGGAGACTAGAGTGTAGCCTGTTTACCAGATAGCCAGTGGACACTAGAGTGTAGCCTGTTTACCAGATAGCCAATGGAGACTAAAGTGTAGCCTGTTTACCAGATAGCCAGTGGATACTAGAGTGTAGCCTGTTTAACAGATAGCCAGTGGATACTAGAGTGTAGCCTGTTTACCAGATAGCCAGTGGAGACTAGAGTGTAGCCTGTTTACCAGATAGCCAGTGGATACTAGAGTGTAGCCTGTTTACCAGATAGCCAATGGAGACTAGAGTGTAGCCTGTTTACCAGATAGCCAGTGGACACTAGAGTGTAGCCTGTTTACCAGATAGCCAATGGAGACTAAAGTGTAGCCTGTTTACCAGATAGCCAGTGGATACTAGAGTGTAGCCTGTTTAACAGATAGCCAGTGGATACTAGAGTGTAGCCTGTTTACCAGATAGCCAGTGGAGACTAGAGTGTAGCCTGTTTACCAGATAGCCAGTGGATACTAGAGTGTAGCCTGTTTACCAGATAGCCAATGGAGACTAGAGTGTAGCCTGTTGACCAGATAGCCAATGGAGACTAGAGTGTAGCCTGTTTACCAGATAGCCAGTGGAGATTAGAGTGTAGCCTGTTTACCAGATAGCCAGTGGAGACTAAAGTGTAGCCTGTTTACCAGATAGCCAGTGGATACTAGAGTGTAGCCTGTTTACCAGATAGCCAGTGGATACTAGAGTGTAGCCTGTTTACCAGATAGCCAGTGGATACTAGAGTGTAGCCTGTTTACCAGATAGCCAGTGGAGACTAGAGTGTAGCCTGTTTACCAGATAGCCAGTGGAGACTAGAGTGAAGCCTGTTTACCAGATAGCCATTGGAGACTAGATTGTAGCCTGTTTACCAGATAGCCAGTGGAGACTAGATTGTATCTTGTTTACCAGATAGCCAGTGGAGACTAGAGTGTAGCCTGTTTACCAGATAGCCAGTGGAGACTAGAGTGTAGCCTGTTGGCCAGATAGCCAGTGGAGACTAGATTGTAGCCTGTTTACCAGATAGCCAGTGGAGACTAGATTGTAGCCTGTTTACCAGATAGCAAAGTGGAGACTAGAGTGTAGCCTGTTGGCCAGATAGTCAGTGGAGACTAGAGTGTAGCCTGTTTACCAGATAGCCAGTGGAGACTAGAGTGAAGCCTGTTTACCAGATAGCCAGTGGAGACTAGATTGTAGCCTGTTTACCAGATAGCCAGTGGAGACTAGATTGTAGCCTGTTTACCAGATAGCCAGTGGAGACTAGAGTGTAGCCTGTTTACCAGATAGCAAAGTGGAGACTAGAGTGTAGCCTGTTTACCAGATAGCCAGTGGAGACTAGAGTGTAGCCTGTTTACCAGATAGCCAGTGGATACTAGAGTGTAGCCTGTTTACCAGATAGCCAGTGGACACTAGAGTGTAGCCTGTTTACCAGATAGCCAATGGAGACTAAAGTGTAGCCTGTTTACCAGATAGCCAGTGGATACTAGAGTGTAGCCTGTTTAACAGATAGCCAGTGGATACTAGAGTGTAGCCTGTTTACCAGATAGCCAGTGGAGACTAGAGTGTAGCCTGTTTACCAGATAGCCAGTGGATACTAGAGTGTAGCCTGTTTACCAGATAGCCAATGGAGACTAGAGTGTAGCCTGTTGACCAGATAGCCAATGGAGACTAGAGTGTAGCCTGTTTACCAGATAGCCAGTGGAGATTAGAGTGTAGCCTGTTTACCAGATAGCCAGTGGAGACTAAAGTGTAGCCTGTTTACCAGATAGCCAGTGGATACTAGAGTGTAGCCTGTTTACCAGATAGCCAGTGGATACTAGAGTGTAGCCTGTTTACCAGATAGCCAGTGGATACTAGAGTGTAGCCTGTTTACCAGATAGCCAGTGGAGACTAGAGTGTAGCCTGTTTACCAGATAGCCAGTGGAGACTAGAGTGTAGCCTGTTTACCAGATAGCCAGTGGAGACTAGAGTGTAGCCTGTTTACCAGATAGCCAGTGGAGACTAGAGTGTAGCCTGTTTACCAGATAGCCAGTGGAGACTAGAGTGTAGCCTGTTTACCAGATAGCCAGTGGACACTAGAGTGTAGCCTGTTTACCAGATAGCCAATGGAGACTAAAGTGTAGCCTGTTTACCAGATAGCCAGTGGATACTAGAGTGTAGCCTGTTTAACAGATAGCCAGTGGATACTAGAGTGTAGCCTGTTTACCAGATAGCCAATGGAGACTAAAGTGTAGCCTGTTTACCAGATAGCCAGTGGATACTAGAGTGTAGCCTGTTTAACAGATAGCCAGTGGATACTAGAGTGTAGCCTGTTTACCAGATAGCCAGTGGAGACTAGAGTGTAGCCTGTTTACCAGATAGCCAGTGGATACTAGAGTGTAGCCTGTTTACCAGATAGCCAATGGAGACTAGAGTGTAGCCTGTTTACCAGATAGCCAGTGGACACTAGAGTGTAGCCTGTTTACCAGATAGCCAGTGGATACTAGAGTGTAGCCTGTTTACCAGATAGCCAGTGGATACTAGAGTGTAGCCTGTTTACCAGATAGCCAGTGGAGACTAGAGTGTAGCCTGTTTACCAGATAGCCAGTGGATACTAGAGTGTAGCCTGTTTACCAGATAGCCAATGGAGACTAGAGTGTAGCCTGTTGACCAGATAGCCAATGGAGACTAGAGTGTAGCCTGTTTACCAGATAGCCAGTGGAGATTAGAGTGTAGCCTGTTTACCAGATAGCCAGTGGAGACTAAAGTGTAGCCTGTTTACCAGATAGCCAGTGGATACTAGAGTGTAGCCTGTTTACCAGATAGCCAGTGGATACTAGAGTGTAGCCTGTTTACCAGATAGCCAGTGGATACTAGAGTGTAGCCTGTTTACCAGATAGCCAGTGGATACTAGAGTGTAGCCTGTTTACCAGATAGCCAGTGGATACTAGAGTGTAGCCTGTTTACCAGATAGCCAGTGGAGACTAGAGTGTAGCCTGTTTACCAGATAGCCAGTGGAGACTAGAGTGAAGCCTGTTTACCAGATAGCCATTGGAGACTAGATTGTAGCCTGTTTACCAGATAGCCAGTGGAGACTAGATTGTATCTTGTTTACCAGATAGCCAGTGGAGACTAGAGTGTAGCCTGTTTACCAGATAGCCAGTGGAGACTAGAGTGTAGCCTGTTGGCCAGATAGCCAGTGGAGACTAGATTGTAGCCTGTTTACCAGATAGCCAGTGGAGACTAGATTGTAGCCTGTTTACCAGATAGCAAAGTGGAGACTAGAGTGTAGCCTGTTGGCCAGATAGTCAGTGGAGACTAGAGTGTAGCCTGTTTACCAGATAGCCAGTGGAGACTAGAGTGAAGCCTGTTTACCAGATAGCCAGTGGAGACTAGAGTGTAGCCTGTTTACCAGATAGCCAGTGGAGACTAGAGTGTAGCCTGTTTACCAGATAGCCAGTGGAGACTAGAGTGTAGCCTGTTTACCAGATAGCCAGTGGAGACTAGAGTGTAGCCTGTTTACCAGATAGCCAGTGGAGACTAGAGTGTAGCCTGTTTACCAGATAGCCAGTGGAGACTAGAGTGTAGCCTGTTTACCAGATAGCCAGTGGAGACTAGAGTGTAGCCTGTTTACCAGATAGCCAGTGGACACTAGAGTGTAGCCTGTTTACCAGATAGCCAATGGAGACTAAAGTGTAGCCTGTTTACCAGATAGCCAGTGGATACTAGAGTGTAGCCTGTTTAACAGATAGCCAGTGGATACTAGAGTGTAGCCTGTTTACCAGATAGCCAGTGGAGACTAGAGTGTAGCCTGTTTACCAGATAGCCAGTGGATACTAGAGTGTAGCCTGTTTACCAGATAGCCAATGGAGACTAGAGTGTAGCCTGTTTACCAGATAGCCAGTGGACACTAGAGTGTAGCCTGTTTACCAGATAGCCAATGGAGACTAAAGTGTAGCCTGTTTACCAGATAGCCAGTGGATACTAGAGTGTAGCCTGTTTAACAGATAGCCAGTGGATACTAGAGTGTAGCCTGTTTACCAGATAGCCAGTGGAGACTAGAGTGTAGCCTGTTTACCAGATAGCCAGTGGATACTAGAGTGTAGCCTGTTTACCAGATAGCCAATGGAGACTAGAGTGTAGCCTGTTGACCAGATAGCCAATGGAGACTAGAGTGTAGCCTGTTTACCAGATAGCCAGTGGAGATTAGAGTGTAGCCTGTTTACCAGATAGCCAGTGGAGACTAAAGTGTAGCCTGTTTACCAGATAGCCAGTGGATACTAGAGTGTAGCCTGTTTACCAGATAGCCAGTGGATACTAGAGTGTAGCCTGTTTACCAGATAGCCAGTGGATACTAGAGTGTAGCCTGTTTACCAGATAGCCAGAGGAGACTAGAGTGTAGCCTGTTTACCAGATAGCCAGTGGAGACTAGAGTGTAGCCTGTTTACCAGATAGCCAGTGGAGACTAGAGTGTAGCCTGTTTACCAGATAGCCAGTGGAGACTAGAGTGTAGCCTGTTTACCAGATAGCCAATGGAGACTAAAGTGTAGCCTGTTTACCAGATAGCCAGTGGATACTAGAGTGTAGCCTGTTTAACAGATAGCCA
Source organism: Coregonus lavaretus (assembly GCF_964263955.1). Taxonomy (NCBI): domain Eukaryota; kingdom Metazoa; phylum Chordata; class Actinopteri; order Salmoniformes; family Salmonidae; genus Coregonus; species Coregonus lavaretus. The sequence goes on along the minus strand of NW_028165227.1, from coordinate 87,898 downwards.
GTGGATACTAGAGTGTAGCCTGTTTACCAGATAGCCAGTGGAGACTAGAGTGTAGCCTGTTTACCAGATAGCCAGTGGATACTAGAGTGTAGCCTGTTTACCAGATAGCCAATGGAGACTAGAGTGTAGCCTGTTTACCAGATAGCCAGTGGACACTAGAGTGTAGCCTGTTTACCAGATAGCCAATGGAGACTAAAGTGTAGCCTGTTTACCAGATAGCCAGTGGATACTAGAGTGTAGCCTGTTTAACAGATAGCCAGTGGATACTAGAGTGTAGCCTGTTTACCAGATAGCCAGTGGAGACTAGAGTGTAGCCTGTTTACCAGATAGCCAGTGGATACTAGAGTGTAGCCTGTTTACCAGATAGCCAATGGAGACTAGAGTGTAGCCTGTTGACCAGATAGCCAATGGAGACTAGAGTGTAGCCTGTTTACCAGATAGCCAGTGGAGATTAGAGTGTAGCCTGTTTACCAGATAGCCAGTGGAGACTAAAGTGTAGCCTGTTTACCAGATAGCCAGTGGATACTAGAGTGTAGCCTGTTTACCAGATAGCCAGTGGATACTAGAGTGTAGCCTGTTTACCAGATAGCCAGTGGATACTAGAGTGTAGCCTGTTTACCAGATAGCCAGTGGAGACTAGAGTGTAGCCTGTTTACCAGATAGCCAGTGGAGACTAGAGTGTAGCCTGTTTACCAGATAGCCAGTGGAGACTAGAGTGTAGCCTGTTTACCAGATAGCCAGTGGAGACTAGAGTGTAGCCTGTTTACCAGATAGCCAGTGGAGACTAGAGTGTAGCCTGTTTACCAGATAGCCAGTGGACACTAGAGTGTAGCCTGTTTACCAGATAGCCAATGGAGACTAAAGTGTAGCCTGTTTACCAGATAGCCAGTGGATACTAGAGTGTAGCCTGTTTAACAGATAGCCAGTGGATACTAGAGTGTAGCCTGTTTACCAGATAGCCAGTGGAGACTAGAGTGTAGCCTGTTTACCAGATAGCCAGTGGATACTAGAGTGTAGCCTGTTTACCAGATAGCCAATGGAGACTAGAGTGTAGCCTGTTTACCAGATAGCCAGTGGACACTAGAGTGTAGCCTGTTTACCAGATAGCCAATGGAGACTAAAGTGTAGCCTGTTTACCAGATAGCCAGTGGATACTAGAGTGTAGCCTGTTTAACAGATAGCCAGTGGATACTAGAGTGTAGCCTGTTTACCAGATAGCCAGTGGAGACTAGAGTGTAGCCTGTTTACCAGATAGCCAGTGGATACTAGAGTGTAGCCTGTTTACCAGATAGCCAATGGAGACTAGAGTGTAGCCTGTTGACCAGATAGCCAATGGAGACTAGAGTGTAGCCTGTTTACCAGATAGCCAGTGGAGATTAGAGTGTAGCCTGTTTACCAGATAGCCAGTGGAGACTAAAGTGTAGCCTGTTTACCAGATAGCCAGTGGATACTAGAGTGTAGCCTGTTTACCAGATAGCCAGTGGATACTAGAGTGTAGCCTGTTTACCAGATAGCCAGTGGATACTAGAGTGTAGCCTGTTTACCAGATAGCCAGTGGAGACTAGAGTGTAGCCTGTTTACCAGATAGCCAGTGGAGACTAGAGTGAAGCCTGTTTACCAGATAGCCATTGGAGACTAGATTGTAGCCTGTTTACCAGATAGCCAGTGGAGACTAGATTGTATCTTGTTTACCAGATAGCCAGTGGAGACTAGAGTGTAGCCTGTTTACCAGATAGCCAGTGGAGACTAGAGTGTAGCCTGTTGGCCAGATAGCCAGTGGAGACTAGATTGTAGCCTGTTTACCAGATAGCCAGTGGAGACTAGATTGTAGCCTGTTTACCAGATAGCAAAGTGGAGACTAGAGTGTAGCCTGTTGGCCAGATAGTCAGTGGAGACTAGAGTGTAGCCTGTTTACCAGATAGCCAGTGGAGACTAGAGTGAAGCCTGTTTACCAGATAGCCAGTGGAGACTAGATTGTAGCCTGTTTACCAGATAGCCAGTGGAGACTAGATTGTAGCCTGTTTACCAGATAGCCAGTGGAGACTAGAGTGTAGCCTGTTTACCAGATAGCAAAGTGGAGACTAGAGTGTAGCCTGTTTACCAGATAGCCAGTGGAGACTAGAGTGTAGCCTGTTTACCAGATAGCCAGTGGATACTAGAGTGTAGCCTGTTTACCAGATAGCCAGTGGACACTAGAGTGTAGCCTGTTTACCAGATAGCCAATGGAGACTAAAGTGTAGCCTGTTTACCAGATAGCCAGTGGATACTAGAGTGTAGCCTGTTTAACAGATAGCCAGTGGATACTAGAGTGTAGCCTGTTTACCAGATAGCCAGTGGAGACTAGAGTGTAGCCTGTTTACCAGATAGCCAGTGGATACTAGAGTGTAGCCTGTTTACCAGATAGCCAATGGAGACTAGAGTGTAGCCTGTTGACCAGATAGCCAATGGAGACTAGAGTGTAGCCTGTTTACCAGATAGCCAGTGGAGATTAGAGTGTAGCCTGTTTACCAGATAGCCAGTGGAGACTAAAGTGTAGCCTGTTTACCAGATAGCCAGTGGATACTAGAGTGTAGCCTGTTTACCAGATAGCCAGTGGATACTAGAGTGTAGCCTGTTTACCAGATAGCCAGTGGATACTAGAGTGTAGCCTGTTTACCAGATAGCCAGTGGAGACTAGAGTGTAGCCTGTTTACCAGATAGCCAGTGGAGACTAGAGTGTAGCCTGTTTACCAGATAGCCAGTGGAGACTAGAGTGTAGCCTGTTTACCAGATAGCCAGTGGAGACTAGAGTGTAGCCTGTTTACCAGATAGCCAGTGGAGACTAGAGTGTAGCCTGTTTACCAGATAGCCAGTGGACACTAGAGTGTAGCCTGTTTACCAGATAGCCAATGGAGACTAAAGTGTAGCCTGTTTACCAGATAGCCAGTGGATACTAGAGTGTAGCCTGTTTAACAGATAGCCAGTGGATACTAGAGTGTAGCCTGTTTACCAGATAGCCAATGGAGACTAAAGTGTAGCCTGTTTACCAGATAGCCAGTGGATACTAGAGTGTAGCCTGTTTAACAGATAGCCAGTGGATACTAGAGTGTAGCCTGTTTACCAGATAGCCAGTGGAGACTAGAGTGTAGCCTGTTTACCAGATAGCCAGTGGATACTAGAGTGTAGCCTGTTTACCAGATAGCCAATGGAGACTAGAGTGTAGCCTGTTTACCAGATAGCCAGTGGACACTAGAGTGTAGCCTGTTTACCAGATAGCCAGTGGATACTAGAGTGTAGCCTGTTTACCAGATAGCCAGTGGATACTAGAGTGTAGCCTGTTTACCAGATAGCCAGTGGAGACTAGAGTGTAGCCTGTTTACCAGATAGCCAGTGGATACTAGAGTGTAGCCTGTTTACCAGATAGCCAATGGAGACTAGAGTGTAGCCTGTTGACCAGATAGCCAATGGAGACTAGAGTGTAGCCTGTTTACCAGATAGCCAGTGGAGATTAGAGTGTAGCCTGTTTACCAGATAGCCAGTGGAGACTAAAGTGTAGCCTGTTTACCAGATAGCCAGTGGATACTAGAGTGTAGCCTGTTTACCAGATAGCCAGTGGATACTAGAGTGTAGCCTGTTTACCAGATAGCCAGTGGATACTAGAGTGTAGCCTGTTTACCAGATAGCCAGTGGAGACTAGAGTGTAGCCTGTTTACCAGATAGCCAGTGGAGACTAGAGTGTAGCCTGTTTACCAGATAGCCAGTGGAGACTAGAGTGTAGCCTGTTTACCAGATAGCCAGTGGAGACTAGAGTGTAGCCTGTTTACCAGATAGCCAATGGAGACTAAAGTGTAGCCTGTTTACCAGATAGCCAGTGGATACTAGAGTGTAGCCTGTTTAACAGATAGCCAGTGGATACTAGAGTGTAGCCTGTTTACCAGATAGCCAGTGGAGACTAGAGTGTAGCCTGTTTACCAGATAGCCAGTGGATACTAGAGTGTAGCCTGTTTACCAGATAGCCAATGGAGACTAGAGTGTAGCCTGTTTACCAGATAGCCAGTGGACACTAGAGTGTAGCCTGTTTACCAGATAGCCAATGGAGACTAAAGTGTAGCCTGTTTACCAGATAGCCAGTGGATACTAGAGTGTAGCCTGTTTAACAGATAGCCAGTGGATACTAGAGTGTAGCCTGTTTACCAGATAGCCAGTGGAGACTAGAGTGTAGCCTGTTTACCAGATAGCCAGTGGATACTAGAGTGTAGCCTGTTTACCAGATAGCCAATGGAGACTAGAGTGTAGCCTGTTGACCAGATAGCCAATGGAGACTAGAGTGTAGCCTGTTTACCAGATAGCCAGTGGAGATTAGAGTGTAGCCTGTTTACCAGATAGCCAGTGGAGACTAAAGTGTAGCCTGTTTACCAGATAGCCAGTGGATACTAGAGTGTAGCCTGTTTACCAGATAGCCAGTGGATACTAGAGTGTAGCCTGTTTACCAGATAGCCAGTGGATACTAGAGTGTAGCCTGTTTACCAGATAGCCAGTGGAGACTAGAGTGTAGCCTGTTTACCAGATAGCCAGTGGAGACTAGAGTGAAGCCTGTTTACCAGATAGCCATTGGAGACTAGATTGTAGCCTGTTTACCAGATAGCCAGTGGAGACTAGATTGTATCTTGTTTACCAGATAGCCAGTGGAGACTAGAGTGTAGCCTGTTTACCAGATAGCCAGTGGAGACTAGAGTGTAGCCTGTTGGCCAGATAGCCAGTGGAGACTAGATTGTAGCCTGTTTACCAGATAGCCAGTGGAGACTAGATTGTAGCCTGTTTACCAGATAGCAAAGTGGAGACTAGAGTGTAGCCTGTTGGCCAGATAGTCAGTGGAGACTAGAGTGTAGCCTGTTTACCAGATAGCCAGTGGAGACTAGAGTGAAGCCTGTTTACCAGATAGCCAGTGGAGACTAGATTGTAGCCTGTTTACCAGATAGCCAGTGGAGACTAGATTGTAGCCTGTTTACCAGATAGCCAGTGGAGACTAGAGTGTAGCCTGTTTACCAGATAGCAAAGTGGAGACTAGAGTGTAGCCTGTTTACCAGATAGCCAGTGGAGACTAGAGTGTAGCCTGTTTACCAGATAGCCAGTGGATACTAGAGTGTAGCCTGTTTACCAGATAGCCAGTGGACACTAGAGTGTAGCCTGTTTACCAGATAGCCAATGGAGACTAAAGTGTAGCCTGTTTACCAGATAGCCAGTGGATACTAGAGTGTAGCCTGTTTAACAGATAGCCAGTGGATACTAGAGTGTAGCCTGTTTACCAGATAGCCAGTGGAGACTAGAGTGTAGCCTGTTTACCAGATAGCCAGTGGATACTAGAGTGTAGCCTGTTTACCAGATAGCCAATGGAGACTAGAGTGTAGCCTGTTGACCAGATAGCCAATGGAGACTAGAGTGTAGCCTGTTTACCAGATAGCCAGTGGAGATTAGAGTGTAGCCTGTTTACCAGATAGCCAGTGGAGACTAAAGTGTAGCCTGTTTACCAGATAGCCAGTGGATACTAGAGTGTAGCCTGTTTACCAGATAGCCAGTGGATACTAGAGTGTAGCCTGTTTACCAGATAGCCAGTGGATACTAGAGTGTAGCCTGTTTACCAGATAGCCAGTGGAGACTAGAGTGTAGCCTGTTTACCAGATAGCCAGTGGAGACTAGAGTGTAGCCTGTTTACCAGATAGCCAGTGGAGACTAGAGTGTAGCCTGTTTACCAGATAGCCAGTGGAGACTAGAGTGTAGCCTGTTTACCAGATAGCCAGTGGAGACTAGAGTGTAGCCTGTTTACCAGATAGCCAGTGGACACTAGAGTGTAGCCTGTTTACCAGATAGCCAATGGAGACTAAAGTGTAGCCTGTTTACCAGATAGCCAGTGGATACTAGAGTGTAGCCTGTTTAACAGATAGCCAGTGGATACTAGAGTGTAGCCTGTTTACCAGATAGCCAGTGGAGACTAGAGTGTAGCCTGTTTACCAGATAGCCAGTGGATACTAGAGTGTAGCCTGTTTACCAGATAGCCAATGGAGACTAGAGTGTAGCCTGTTTACCAGATAGCCAGTGGACACTAGAGTGTAGCCTGTTTACCAGATAGCCAATGGAGACTAAAGTGTAGCCTGTTTACCAGATAGCCAGTGGATACTAGAGTGTAGCCTGTTTAACAGATAGCCAGTGGATACTAGAGTGTAGCCTGTTTACCAGATAGCCAGTGGAGACTAGAGTGTAGCCTGTTTACCAGATAGCCAGTGGATACTAGAGTGTAGCCTGTTTACCAGATAGCCAATGGAGACTAGAGTGTAGCCTGTTGACCAGATAGCCAATGGAGACTAGAGTGTAGCCTGTTTACCAGATAGCCAATGGAGACTAAAGTGTAGCCTGTTTACCAGATAGCCAGTGGATACTAGAGTGTAGCCTGTTTAACAGATAGCCAGTGGATACTAGAGTGTAGCCTGTTTACCAGATAGCCAGTGGAGACTAGAGTGTAGCCTGTTTACCAGATAGCCAGTGGATACTAGAGTGTAGCCTGTTTACCAGATAGCCAATGGAGACTAGAGTGTAGCCTGTTGACCAGATAGCCAATGGAGACTAGAGTGTAGCCTGTTTACCAGATAGCCAGTGGAGATTAGAGTGTAGCCTGTTTACCAGATAGCCAGTGGAGACTAAAGTGTAGCCTGTTTACCAGATAGCCAGTGGATACTAGAGTGTAGCCTGTTTACCAGATAGCCAGTGGAGACTAGAGTGTAGCCTGTTTACCAGATAGCCAGTGGATACTAGAGTGTAGCCTGTTTACCAGATAGCCAATGGAGACTAGAGTGTAGCCTGTTGACCAGATAGCCAATGGAGACTAGAGTGTAGCCTGTTTACCAGATAGCCAGTGGATACTAGAGTGTAGCCTGTTTACCAGATAGCCAGTGGATACTAGAGTGTAGCCTGTTTACCAGATAGCCAGTGGATACTAGAGTGTAGCCTGTTTACCAGATAGCCAGTGGAGACTAGAGTGTAGCCTGTTTACCAGATAGCCAGTGGAGACTAGAGTGAAGCCTGTTTACCAGATAGCAATTGGAGACTAGATTGTAGCCTGTTTACCAGATAGCCAGTGGAGACTAGATTGTATCTTGTTTACCAGATAGCCAGTGGAGACTAGAGTGTAGCCTGTTTACCAGATAGCCAGTGGAGACTAGAGTGTAGCCTGTTGGCCAGATAGCCAGTGGAGACTAGATTGTAGCCTGTTTACCAGATAGCCAGTGGAGACTAGATTGTAGCCTGTTTACCAGATAGCAAAGTGGAGACTAGAGTGTAGCCTGTTGGCCAGATAGTCAGTGGAGACTAGAGTGTAGCCTGTTTACCAGATAGCCAGTGGAGACTAGAGTGAAGCCTGTTTACCAGATAGCCAGTGGAGACTAGATTGTAGCCTGTTTACCAGATAGCCAGTGGAGACTAGATTGTAGCCTGTTTACCAGATAGCCAGTGGAGACTAGAGTGTAGCCTGTTTACCAGATAGCAAAGTGGAGACTAGAGTGTAGCCTGTTTACCAGATAGCCAGTGGAGACTAGAGTGTAGCCTGTTTACCAGATAGCCAGTGGATACTAAAGTGTAGCCTGTTTACCAGATAGCCAGTGGAGACTAGAGTGTAGCCTGTTTACCAGATAGCCAGTGGAGACTAGAGTGTAGCCTGTTGGCCAGATAGCCAGTGGAGACTAGAGTGTAGCCTGTTTACCAGATAGCCAGTGGAGACTAGAGTGTAGCCTGTTTACCAGATAGCCAGTGGATACTAGAGTGTAGCCTGTTGGCCAGATAGTCAGTGGAGACTAGAGTGTAGCCTGTTGGCCAGATAGCCAGTGGAGACTAGATTGTAGCCTGTTTACCAGATAGCCAGTGGAGACTAGATTGTAGCCTGTTTACCAGATAGCCAGTGGAGACTAGATTGTAGCCTGTTTACCAGATAGCCAGTGGAGACTAGAGTGTAGCCTGTTTACCAGATAGCCAGTGGAGACTAGAGTGTAGCCTGTTGGCCAGATAGCCAGTGGAGACTAGATTGTAGCCTGTTTACCAGATAGCCAGTGGAGACTAGATTGTAGCCTGTTTACCAGATAGCAAAGTGGAGACTAGAGTGTAGCCTGTTGGCCAGATAGTCAGTGGAGACTAGAGTGTAGCCTGTTTACCAGATAGCCAGTGGAGACTAGAGTGAAGCCTGTTTACCAGATAGCCAGTGGAGACTAGATTGTAGCCTGTTTACCAGATAGCCAGTGGAGACTAGATTGTAGCCTGTTTACCAGATAGCCAGTGGAGACTAGAGTGTAGCCTGTTTACCAGATAGCAAAGTGGAGACTAGAGTGTAGCCTGTTTACCAGATAGCCAGTGGAGACTAGAGTGTAGCCTGTTTACCAGATAGCCAGTGGATACTAGAGTGTAGCCTGTTTACCAGATAGCCAGTGGACACTAGAGTGTAGCCTGTTTACCAGATAGCCAATGGAGACTAAAGTGTAGCCTGTTTACCAGATAGCCAGTGGATACTAGAGTGTAGCCTGTTTAACAGATAGCCAGTGGATACTAGAGTGTAGCCTGTTTACCAGATAGCCAGTGGAGACTAGAGTGTAGCCTGTTTACCAGATAGCCAGTGGATACTAGAGTGTAGCCTGTTTACCAGATAGCCAATGGAGACTAGAGTGTAGCCTGTTGACCAGATAGCCAATGGAGACTAGAGTGTAGCCTGTTTACCAGATAGCCAGTGGAGATTAGAGTGTAGCCTGTTTACCAGATAGCCAGTGGAGACTAAAGTGTAGCCTGTTTACCAGATAGCCAGTGGATACTAGAGTGTAGCCTGTTTACCAGATAGCCAGTGGATACTAGAGTGTAGCCTGTTTACCAGATAGCCAGTGGATACTAGAGTGTAGCCTGTTTACCAGATAGCCAGTGGAGACTAGAGTGTAGCCTGTTTACCAGATAGCCAGTGGAGACTAGAGTGTAGCCTGTTTACCAGATAGCCAGTGGAGACTAGAGTGTAGCCTGTTTACCAGATAGCCAGTGGAGACTAGAGTGTAGCCTGTTTACCAGATAGCCAGTGGAGACTAGAGTGTAGCCTGTTTACCAGATAGCCAGTGGACACTAGAGTGTAGCCTGTTTACCAGATAGCCAATGGAGACTAAAGTGTAGCCTGTTTACCAGATAGCCAGTGGATACTAGAGTGTAGCCTGTTTAACAGATAGCCAGTGGATACTAGAGTGTAGCCTGTTTACCAGATAGCCAGTGGAGACTAGAGTGTAGCCTGTTTACCAGATAGCCAGTGGATACTAGAGTGTAGCCTGTTTACCAGATAGCCAATGGAGACTAGAGTGTAGCCTGTTTACCAGATAGCCAGTGGACACTAGAGTGTAGCCTGTTTACCAGATAGCCAATGGAGACTAAAGTGTAGCCTGTTTACCAGATAGCCAGTGGATACTAGAGTGTAGCCTGTTTAACAGATAGCCAGTGGATACTAGAGTGTAGCCTGTTTACCAGATAGCCAGTGGAGACTAGAGTGTAGCCTGTTTACCAGATAGCCAGTGGATACTAGAGTGTAGCCTGTTTACCAGATAGCCAATGGAGACTAGAGTGTAGCCTGTTGACCAGATAGCCAATGGAGACTAGAGTGTAGCCTGTTTACCAGATAGCCAGTGGAGATTAGAGTGTAGCCTGTTTACCAGATAGCCAGTGGAGACTAAAGTGTAGCCTGTTTACCAGATAGCCAGTGGATACTAGAGTGTAGCCTGTTTACCAGATAGCCAGTGGATACTAGAGTGTAGCCTGTTTACCAGATAGCCAGTGGATACTAGAGTGTAGCCTGTTTACCAGATAGCCAGTGGAGACTAGAGTGTAGCCTGTTTACCAGATAGCCAGTGGAGACTAGAGTGAAGCCTGTTTACCAGATAGCAATTGGAGACTAGATTGTAGCCTGTTTACCAGATAGCCAGTGGAGACTAGATTGTATCTTGTTTACCAGATAGCCAGTGGAGACTAGAGTGTAGCCTGTTTACCAGATAGCCAGTGGAGACTAGAGTGTAGCCTGTTGGCCAGATAGCCAGTGGAGACTAGATTGTAGCCTGTTTACCAGATAGCCAGTGGAGACTAGATTGTAGCCTGTTTACCAGATAGCAAAGTGGAGACTAGAGTGTAGCCTGTTGGCCAGATAGTCAGTGGAGACTAGAGTGTAGCCTGTTTACCAGATAGCCAGTGGAGACTAGAGTGAAGCCTGTTTACCAGATAGCCAGTGGAGACTAGATTGTAGCCTGTTTACCAGATAGCCAGTGGAGACTAGATTGTAGCCTGTTTACCAGATAGCCAGTGGAGACTAGAGTGTAGCCTGTTTACCAGATAGCAAAGTGGAGACTAGAGTGTAGCCTGTTTACCAGATAGCCAGTGGAGACTAGAGTGTAGCCTGTTTACCAGATAGCCAGTGGATACTAAAGTGTAGCCTGTTTACCAGATAGCCAGTGGAGACTAGAGTGTAGCCTGTTTACCAGATAGCCAGTGGAGACTAGAGTGTAGCCTGTTGGCCAGATAGCCAGTGGAGACTAGAGTGTAGCCTGTTTACCAGATAGCCAGTGTAGACTAGAGTGTAGCCTGTTTACCAGATAGCCAGTGGATACTAGAGTGTAGCCTGTTGGCCAGATAGTCAGTGGAGACTAGAGTGTAGCCTGTTGGCCATATAGCCAGTGGAGACTAGATTGTAGCCTGTTTACCAGATAGCCAGTGGAGACTAGATTGTAGCCTGTTTACCAGATAGCCAGTGGAGACTAGATTGTAGCCTGTTTACCAGATAGCCAGTGGAGACTAGAGTGTAGCCTGTTTACCAGATAGCCAGTGGAGACTAGAGTGTAGCCTGTTGGCCAGATAGCCAGTGGAGACTAGATTGTAGCCTGTTTACCAGATAGCCAGTGGAGACTAGATTGTAGCCTGTTTACCAGATAGCAAAGTGGAGACTAGAGTGTAGCCTGTTGGCCAGATAGTCAGTGGAGACTAGAGTGTAGCCTGTTTACCAGATAGCCAGTGGAGACTAGAGTGAAGCCTGTTTACCAGATAGCCAGTGGAGACTAGATTGTAGCCTGTTTACCAGATAGCCAGTGGAGACTAGATTGTAGCCTGTTTACCAGATAGCCAGTGGAGACTAGAGTGTAGCCTGTTTACCAGATAGCAAAGTGGAGACTAGAGTGTAGCCTGTTTACCAGATAGCCAGTGGAGACTAGAGTGTAGCCTGTTTACCAGATAGCCAGTGGATACTAGAGTGTAGCCTGTTTACCAGATAGCCAGTGGACACTAGAGTGTAGCCTGTTTACCAGATAGCCAATGGAGACTAAAGTGTAGCCTGTTTACCAGATAGCCAGTGGATACTAGAGTGTAGCCTGTTTAACAGATAGCCAGTGGATACTAGAGTGTAGCCTGTTTACCAGATAGCCAGTGGAGACTAGAGTGTAGCCTGTTTACCAGATAGCCAGTGGATACTAGAGTGTAGCCTGTTTACCAGATAGCCAATGGAGACTAGAGTGTAGCCTGTTGACCAGATAGCCAATGGAGACTAGAGTGTAGCCTGTTTACCAGATAGCCAGTGGAGATTAGAGTGTAGCCTGTTTACCAGATAGCCAGTGGAGACTAAAGTGTAGCCTGTTTACCAGATAGCCAGTGGATACTAGAGTGTAGCCTGTTTACCAGATAGCCAGTGGATACTAGAGTGTAGCCTGTTTACCAGATAGCCAGTGGATACTAGAGTGTAGCCTGTTTACCAGATAGCCAGTGGAGACTAGAGTGTAGCCTGTTTACCAGATAGCCAGTGGAGACTAGAGTGTAGCCTGTTTACCAGATAGCCAGTGGAGACTAGAGTGTAGCCTGTTTACCAGATAGCCAGTGGAGACTAGAGTGTAGCCTGTTTACCAGATAGCCAGTGGAGACTAGAGTGTAGCCTGTTTACCAGATAGCCAGTGGACACTAGAGTGTAGCCTGTTTACCAGATAGCCAATGGAGACTAAAGTGTAGCCTGTTTACCAGATAGCCAGTGGATACTAGAGTGTAGCCTGTTTAACAGATAGCCAGTGGATACTAGAGTGTAGCCTGTTTACCAGATAGCCAGTGGAGACTAGAGTGTAGCCTGTTTACCAGATAGCCAGTGGATACTAGAGTGTAGCCTGTTTACCAGATAGCCAATGGAGACTAGAGTGTAGCCTGTTTACCAGATAGCCAGTGGACACTAGAGTGTAGCCTGTTTACCAGATAGCCAATGGAGACTAAAGTGTAGCCTGTTTACCAGATAGCCAGTGGATACTAGAGTGTAGCCTGTTTAACAGATAGCCAGTGGATACTAGAGTGTAGCCTGTTTACCAGATAGCCAGTGGAGACTAGAGTGTAGCCTGTTTACCAGATAGCCAGTGGATACTAGAGTGTAGCCTGTTTACCAGATAGCCAATGGAGACTAGAGTGTAGCCTGTTGACCAGATAGCCAATGGAGACTAGAGTGTAGCCTGTTTACCAGATAGCCAGTGGAGATTAGAGTGTAGCCTGTTTACCAGATAGCCAGTGGAGACTAAAGTGTAGCCTGTTTACCAGATAGCCAGTGGATACTAGAGTGTAGCCTGTTTACCAGATAGCCAGTGGATACTAGAGTGTAGCCTGTTTACCAGATAGCCAGTGGATACTAGAGTGTAGCCTGTTTACCAGATAGCCAGTGGAGACTAGAGTGTAGCCTGTTTACCAGATAGCCAGTGGAGACTAGAGTGAAGCCTGTTTACCAGATAGCAATTGGAGACTAGATTGTAGCCTGTTTACCAGATAGCCAGTGGAGACTAGATTGTATCTTGTTTACCAGATAGCCAGTGGAGACTAGAGTGTAGCCTGTTTACCAGATAGCCAGTGGAGACTAGAGTGTAGCCTGTTGGCCAGATAGCCAGTGGAGACTAGATTGTAGCCTGTTTACCAGATAGCCAGTGGAGACTAGATTGTAGCCTGTTTACCAGATAGCAAAGTGGAGACTAGAGTGTAGCCTGTTGGCCAGATAGTCAGTGGAGACTAGAGTGTAGCCTGTTTACCAGATAGCCAGTGGAGACTAGAGTGAAGCCTGTTTACCAGATAGCCAGTGGAGACTAGATTGTAGCCTGTTTACCAGATAGCCAGTGGAGACTAGATTGTAGCCTGTTTACCAGATAGCCAGTGGAGACTAGAGTGTAGCCTGTTTACCAGATAGCAAAGTGGAGACTAGAGTGTAGCCTGTTTACCAGATAGCCAGTGGAGACTAGAGTGTAGCCTGTTTACCAGATAGCCAGTGGATACTAAAGTGTAGCCTGTTTACCAGATAGCCAGTGGAGACTAGAGTGTAGCCTGTAAACCAGATAGCCAGTGGAGACTAGAGTGTAGCCTGTTGGCCAGATAGCCAGTGGAGACTAGAGTGTAGCCTGTTTACCAGATAGCCAGTGGAGACTAGAGTGTAGCCTGTTTACCAGATAGCCAGTGGATACTAGAGTGTAGCCTGTTGGCCAGATAGTCAGTGGAGACTAGAGTGTAGCCTGTTGGCCAGATAGCCAGTGGAGACTAGATTGTAGCCTGTTTACCAGATAGCCAGTGGAGACTAGATTGTAGCCTGTTTACCAGATAGCAAAGTGGAGACTAGAGTGTAGCCTGTTGGCCAGATAGTCAGTGGAGACTAGAGTGTAGCCTGTTTACCAGATAGCCAGTGGAGACTAGAGTGAAGCCTGTTTACCAGATAGCTAGTGGAGACTAGATTGTAGCCTGTTTACCAGATAGCCAGTGGAGACTAGAGTGTAGCCTGTTTACCAGATAGCAAAGTGGAGACTAGAGTGTAGCCTGTTTACCAGATAGCCAGTGGATACTAGAGTGTAGCCTGTTTACCAGATAGCCAGTGGATACTAGAGTGTAGCCTGTTTACCAGATAGCCAGTGGATACTAGAGTGTAGCCTGTTTACCAGATAGCCAGTGGAGACTAGAGTGTAGCCTGTTTACCAGATAGCCAGTGGAGACTAGAGTGTAGCCTGTTTACCAGATAGCCAGTGGAGACTAGAGTGTAGCCTGTTTACCAGATAGCCAGTGGAGACTAGAGTGTAGCCTGTTTACCAGATAGCCAATGGAGACTAAAGTGTAGCCTGTTTACCAGATAGCCAGTGGATACTAGAGTGTAGCCTGTTTAACAGATAGCCAGTGGATACTAGAGTGTAGCCTGTTTACCAGATAGCCAGTGGAGACTAGAGTGTAGCCTGTTTACCAGATAGCCAGTGGAGACTAGAGTGTAGCCTGTTTACCAGATAGCCAGTGGATACTAGAGTGTAGCCTGTTGGCCAGATAGTCAGTGGAGACTAGAGTGTAGCCTGTTGGCCAGATAGCCAGTGGAGACTAGATTGTAGCCTGTTTACCAGATAGCCAGTGGAGACTAGATTGTAGCCTGTTTACCAGATAGCAAAGTGGAGACTAGAGTGTAGCCTGTTGGCCAGATAGTCAGTGGAGACTAGAGTGTAGCCTGTTTACCAGATAGCCAGTGGAGACTAGAGTGAAGCCTGTTTACCAGATAGCCAATGGAGACTAGAGTGTAGCCTGTTTACCAGATAGCCAGTGGAGACTAGAGTGTAGCCTGTTTACCAGATAGCAAAGTGGAGACTAGAGTGTAGCCTGTTTACCAGATAGCCAGTGGATACTAGAGTGTAGCCTGTTTACCAGATAGCCAGTGGATACTAGAGTGTAGCCTGTTTACCAGATAGCCAGTGGATACTAGAGTGTAGCCTGTTTACCAGATAGCCAGTGGAGACTAGAGTGTAGCCTGTTTACCAGATAGCCAGTGGAGACTAGAGTGTAGCCTGTTTACCAGATAGCCAGTGGAGACTAGAGTGTAGCCTGTTTACCAGATAGCCAGTGGAGACTAGAGTGTAGCCTGTTTACCAGATAGCCAATGGAGACTAAAGTGTAGCCTGTTTACCAGATAGCCAGTGGATACTAGAGTGTAGCCTGTTTAACAGATAGCCAGTGGATACTAGAGTGTAGCCTGTTTACCAGATAGCCAGTGGAGACTAGAGTGTAGCCTGTTTACCAGATAGCCAGTGGATACTAGAGTGTAGCCTGTTTACCAGATAGCCAATGGAGACTAGAGTGTAGCCTGTTTACCAGATAGCCAGTGGACACTAGAGTGTAGCCTGTTTACCAGATAGCCAATGGAGACTAAAGTGTAGCCTGTTTACCAGATAGCCAGTGGATACTAGAGTGTAGCCTGTTTAACAGATAGCCAGTGGATACTAGAGTGTAGCCTGTTTACCAGATAGCCAGTGGAGACTAGAGTGTAGCCTGTTTACCAGATAGCCAGTGGATACTAGAGTGTAGCCTGTTTACCAGATAGCCAATGGAGACTAGAGTGTAGCCTGTTGACCAGATAGCCAATGGAGACTAGAGTGTAGCCTGTTTACCAGATAGCCAGTGGAGATTAGAGTGTAGCCTGTTTACCAGATAGCCAGTGGAGACTAAAGTGTAGCCTGTTTACCAGATAGCCAGTGGATACTAGAGTGTAGCCTGTTTACCAGATAGCCAGTGGATACTAGAGTGTAGCCTGTTTACCAGATAGCCAGTGGATACTAGAGTGTAGCCTGTTTACCAGATAGCCAGTGGAGACTAGAGTGTAGCCTGTTTACCAGATAGCCAGTGGAGACTAGAGTGTAGCCTGTTTACCAGATAGCCAGTGGAGACTAGAGTGTA
The DNA here is from genome assembly GCF_964263955.1 of Coregonus lavaretus. Lineage (NCBI taxonomy): Eukaryota > Metazoa > Chordata > Actinopteri > Salmoniformes > Salmonidae > Coregonus > Coregonus lavaretus. Next base: position 72,175 of record NW_028165227.1, on the reverse strand, counting down.
GCCTGTTTACCAGATAGCCAGTGGAGACTATAGTGTAGCCTGTTTACCAGATAGCCAGTGGAGACTAGAGTGTAGCCTGTTTACCAGATAGCCAGTGGACACTAGAGTGTAGCCTGTTTACCAGATAGCCAATGGAGACTAAAGTGTAGCCTGTTTACCAGATAGCCAGTGGATACTAGAGTGTAGCCTGTTTAACAGATAGCCAGTGGATACTAGAGTGTAGCCTGTTTACCAGATAGCCAGTGGAGACTAGAGTGTAGCCTGTTTACCAGATAGCCAGTGGATACTAGAGTGTAGCCTGTTTACCAGATAGCCAATGGAGACTAGAGTGTAGCCTGTTTACCAGATAGCCAGTGGACACTAGAGTGTAGCCTGTTTACCAGATAGCCAATGGAGACTAAAGTGTAGCCTGTTTACCAGATAGCCAGTGGATACTAGAGTGTAGCCTGTTTAACAGATAGCCAGTGGATACTAGAGTGTAGCCTGTTTACCAGATAGCCAGTGGAGACTAGAGTGTAGCCTGTTTACCAGATAGCCAGTGGATACTAGAGTGTAGCCTGTTTACCAGATAGCCAATGGAGACTAGAGTGTAGCCTGTTGACCAGATAGCCAATGGAGACTAGAGTGTAGCCTGTTTACCAGATAGCCAGTGGAGATTAGAGTGTAGCCTGTTTACCAGATAGCCAGTGGAGACTAAAGTGTAGCCTGTTTACCAGATAGCCAGTGGATACTAGAGTGTAGCCTGTTTACCAGATAGCCAGTGGATACTAGAGTGTAGCCTGTTTACCAGATAGCCAGTGGATACTAGAGTGTAGCCTGTTTACCAGATAGCCAGTGGAGACTAGAGTGTAGCCTGTTTACCAGATAGCCAGTGGAGACTAGAGTGAAGCCTGTTTACCAGATAGCCATTGGAGACTAGATTGTAGCCTGTTTACCAGATAGCCAGTGGAGACTAGATTGTATCTTGTTTACCAGATAGCCAGTGGAGACTAGAGTGTAGCCTGTTTACCAGATAGCCAGTGGAGACTAGAGTGTAGCCTGTTGGCCAGATAGCCAGTGGAGACTAGATTGTAGCCTGTTTACCAGATAGCCAGTGGAGACTAGATTGTAGCCTGTTTACCAGATAGCAAAGTGGAGACTAGAGTGTAGCCTGTTGGCCAGATAGTCAGTGGAGACTAGAGTGTAGCCTGTTTACCAGATAGCCAGTGGAGACTAGAGTGAAGCCTGTTTACCAGATAGCCAGTGGAGACTAGATTGTAGCCTGTTTACCAGATAGCCAGTGGAGACTAGATTGTAGCCTGTTTACCAGATAGCCAGTGGAGACTAGAGTGTAGCCTGTTTACCAGATAGCAAAGTGGAGACTAGAGTGTAGCCTGTTTACCAGATAGCCAGTGGAGACTAGAGTGTAGCCTGTTTACCAGATAGCCAGTGGATACTAGAGTGTAGCCTGTTTACCAGATAGCCAGTGGACACTAGAGTGTAGCCTGTTTACCAGATAGCCAATGGAGACTAAAGTGTAGCCTGTTTACCAGATAGCCAGTGGATACTAGAGTGTAGCCTGTTTAACAGATAGCCAGTGGATACTAGAGTGTAGCCTGTTTACCAGATAGCCAGTGGAGACTAGAGTGTAGCCTGTTTACCAGATAGCCAGTGGATACTAGAGTGTAGCCTGTTTACCAGATAGCCAATGGAGACTAGAGTGTAGCCTGTTGACCAGATAGCCAATGGAGACTAGAGTGTAGCCTGTTTACCAGATAGCCAGTGGAGATTAGAGTGTAGCCTGTTTACCAGATAGCCAGTGGAGACTAAAGTGTAGCCTGTTTACCAGATAGCCAGTGGATACTAGAGTGTAGCCTGTTTACCAGATAGCCAGTGGATACTAGAGTGTAGCCTGTTTACCAGATAGCCAGTGGATACTAGAGTGTAGCCTGTTTACCAGATAGCCAGTGGAGACTAGAGTGTAGCCTGTTTACCAGATAGCCAGTGGAGACTAGAGTGTAGCCTGTTTACCAGATAGCCAGTGGAGACTAGAGTGTAGCCTGTTTACCAGATAGCCAGTGGAGACTAGAGTGTAGCCTGTTTACCAGATAGCCAGTGGAGACTAGAGTGTAGCCTGTTTACCAGATAGCCAGTGGACACTAGAGTGTAGCCTGTTTACCAGATAGCCAATGGAGACTAAAGTGTAGCCTGTTTACCAGATAGCCAGTGGATACTAGAGTGTAGCCTGTTTAACAGATAGCCAGTGGATACTAGAGTGTAGCCTGTTTACCAGATAGCCAATGGAGACTAAAGTGTAGCCTGTTTACCAGATAGCCAGTGGATACTAGAGTGTAGCCTGTTTAACAGATAGCCAGTGGATACTAGAGTGTAGCCTGTTTACCAGATAGCCAGTGGAGACTAGAGTGTAGCCTGTTTACCAGATAGCCAGTGGATACTAGAGTGTAGCCTGTTTACCAGATAGCCAATGGAGACTAGAGTGTAGCCTGTTTACCAGATAGCCAGTGGACACTAGAGTGTAGCCTGTTTACCAGATAGCCAGTGGATACTAGAGTGTAGCCTGTTTACCAGATAGCCAGTGGATACTAGAGTGTAGCCTGTTTACCAGATAGCCAGTGGAGACTAGAGTGTAGCCTGTTTACCAGATAGCCAGTGGATACTAGAGTGTAGCCTGTTTACCAGATAGCCAATGGAGACTAGAGTGTAGCCTGTTGACCAGATAGCCAATGGAGACTAGAGTGTAGCCTGTTTACCAGATAGCCAGTGGAGATTAGAGTGTAGCCTGTTTACCAGATAGCCAGTGGAGACTAAAGTGTAGCCTGTTTACCAGATAGCCAGTGGATACTAGAGTGTAGCCTGTTTACCAGATAGCCAGTGGATACTAGAGTGTAGCCTGTTTACCAGATAGCCAGTGGATACTAGAGTGTAGCCTGTTTACCAGATAGCCAGTGGAGACTAGAGTGTAGCCTGTTTACCAGATAGCCAGTGGAGACTAGAGTGTAGCCTGTTTACCAGATAGCCAGTGGAGACTAGAGTGTAGCCTGTTTACCAGATAGCCAGTGGAGACTAGAGTGTAGCCTGTTTACCAGATAGCCAATGGAGACTAAAGTGTAGCCTGTTTACCAGATAGCCAGTGGATACTAGAGTGTAGCCTGTTTAACAGATAGCCAGTGGATACTAGAGTGTAGCCTGTTTACCAGATAGCCAGTGGAGACTAGAGTGTAGCCTGTTTACCAGATAGCCAGTGGAGACTAGAGTGTAGCCTGTTTACCAGATAGCAAAGTGGAGACTAGAGTGTAGCCTGTTTACCAGATAGCCAGTGGAGACTAGAGTGTAGCCTGTTTACCAGATAGCCAGTGGATACTAGAGTGTAGCCTGTTTACCAGATAGCCAGTGGACACTAGAGTGTAGCCTGTTTACCAGATAGCCAATGGAGACTAAAGTGTAGCCTGTTTACCAGATAGCCAGTGGATACTAGAGTGTAGCCTGTTTAACAGATAGCCAGTGGATACTAGAGTGTAGCCTGTTTACCAGATAGCCAGTGGAGACTAGAGTGTAGCCTGTTTACCAGATAGCCAGTGGATACTAGAGTGTAGCCTGTTTACCAGATAGCCAATGGAGACTAGAGTGTAGCCTGTTGACCAGATAGCCAATGGAGACTAGAGTGTAGCCTGTTTACCAGATAGCCAGTGGAGATTAGAGTGTAGCCTGTTTACCAGATAGCCAGTGGAGACTAAAGTGTAGCCTGTTTACCAGATAGCCAGTGGATACTAGAGTGTAGCCTGTTTACCAGATAGCCAGTGGATACTAGAGTGTAGCCTGTTTACCAGATAGCCAGTGGATACTAGAGTGTAGCCTGTTTACCAGATAGCCAGTGGAGACTAGAGTGTAGCCTGTTTACCAGATAGCCAGTGGAGACTAGAGTGTAGCCTGTTTACCAGATAGCCAGTGGAGACTAGAGTGTAGCCTGTTTACCAGATAGCCAGTGGAGACTAGAGTGTAGCCTGTTTACCAGATAGCCAGTGGAGACTAGAGTGTAGCCTGTTTACCAGATAGCCAGTGGACACTAGAGTGTAGCCTGTTTACCAGATAGCCAATGGAGACTAAAGTGTAGCCTGTTTACCAGATAGCCAGTGGATACTAGAGTGTAGCCTGTTTAACAGATAGCCAGTGGATACTAGAGTGTAGCCTGTTTACCAGATAGCCAATGGAGACTAAAGTGTAGCCTGTTTACCAGATAGCCAGTGGATACTAGAGTGTAGCCTGTTTAACAGATAGCCAGTGGATACTAGAGTGTAGCCTGTTTACCAGATAGCCAGTGGAGACTAGAGTGTAGCCTGTTTACCAGATAGCCAGTGGATACTAGAGTGTAGCCTGTTTACCAGATAGCCAATGGAGACTAGAGTGTAGCCTGTTTACCAGATAGCCAGTGGACACTAGAGTGTAGCCTGTTTACCAGATAGCCAGTGGATACTAGAGTGTAGCCTGTTTACCAGATAGCCAGTGGATACTAGAGTGTAGCCTGTTTACCAGATAGCCAGTGGAGACTAGAGTGTAGCCTGTTTACCAGATAGCCAGTGGATACTAGAGTGTAGCCTGTTTACCAGATAGCCAATGGAGACTAGAGTGTAGCCTGTTGACCAGATAGCCAATGGAGACTAGAGTGTAGCCTGTTTACCAGATAGCCAGTGGAGATTAGAGTGTAGCCTGTTTACCAGATAGCCAGTGGAGACTAAAGTGTAGCCTGTTTACCAGATAGCCAGTGGATACTAGAGTGTAGCCTGTTTACCAGATAGCCAGTGGATACTAGAGTGTAGCCTGTTTACCAGATAGCCAGTGGATACTAGAGTGTAGCCTGTTTACCAGATAGCCAGTGGAGACTAGAGTGTAGCCTGTTTACCAGATAGCCAGTGGAGACTAGAGTGTAGCCTGTTTACCAGATAGCCAGTGGAGACTAGAGTGTAGCCTGTTTACCAGATAGCCAGTGGAGACTAGAGTGTAGCCTGTTTACCAGATAGCCAATGGAGACTAAAGTGTAGCCTGTTTACCAGATAGCCAGTGGATACTAGAGTGTAGCCTGTTTAACAGATAGCCAGTGGATACTAGAGTGTAGCCTGTTTACCAGATAGCCAGTGGAGACTAGAGTGTAGCCTGTTTACCAGATAGCCAGTGGATACTAGAGTGTAGCCTGTTTACCAGATAGCCAATGGAGACTAGAGTGTAGCCTGTTTACCAGATAGCCAGTGGACACTAGAGTGTAGCCTGTTTACCAGATAGCCAATGGAGACTAAAGTGTAGCCTGTTTACCAGATAGCCAGTGGATACTAGAGTGTAGCCTGTTTAACAGATAGCCAGTGGATACTAGAGTGTAGCCTGTTTACCAGATAGCCAGTGGAGACTAGAGTGTAGCCTGTTTACCAGATAGCCAGTGGATACTAGAGTGTAGCCTGTTTACCAGATAGCCAATGGAGACTAGAGTGTAGCCTGTTGACCAGATAGCCAATGGAGACTAGAGTGTAGCCTGTTTACCAGATAGCCAGTGGAGATTAGAGTGTAGCCTGTTTACCAGATAGCCAGTGGAGACTAAAGTGTAGCCTGTTTACCAGATAGCCAGTGGATACTAGAGTGTAGCCTGTTTACCAGATAGCCAGTGGATACTAGAGTGTAGCCTGTTTACCAGATAGCCAGTGGATACTAGAGTGTAGCCTGTTTACCAGATAGCCAGTGGAGACTAGAGTGTAGCCTGTTTACCAGATAGCCAGTGGAGACTAGAGTGTAGCCTGTTTACCAGATAGCCAGTGGAGACTAGAGTGTAGCCTGTTTACCAGATAGCCAGTGGAGACTAGAGTGTAGCCTGTTTACCAGATAGCCAGTGGAGACTAGAGTGTAGCCTGTTTACCAGATAGCCAGTGGACACTAGAGTGTAGCCTGTTTACCAGATAGCCAATGGAGACTAAAGTGTAGCCTGTTTACCAGATAGCCAGTGGATACTAGAGTGTAGCCTGTTTAACAGATAGCCAGTGGATACTAGAGTGTAGCCTGTTTACCAGATAGCCAGTGGAGACTAGAGTGTAGCCTGTTTACCAGATAGCCAGTGGATACTAGAGTGTAGCCTGTTTACCAGATAGCCAATGGAGACTAGAGTGTAGCCTGTTTACCAGATAGCCAGTGGACACTAGAGTGTAGCCTGTTTACCAGATAGCCAATGGAGACTAAAGTGTAGCCTGTTTACCAGATAGCCAGTGGATACTAGAGTGTAGCCTGTTTAACAGATAGCCAGTGGATACTAGAGTGTAGCCTGTTTACCAGATAGCCAGTGGAGACTAGAGTGTAGCCTGTTTACCAGATAGCCAGTGGATACTAGAGTGTAGCCTGTTTACCAGATAGCCAATGGAGACTAGAGTGTAGCCTGTTGACCAGATAGCCAATGGAGACTAGAGTGTAGCCTGTTTACCAGATAGCCAGTGGAGATTAGAGTGTAGCCTGTTTACCAGATAGCCAGTGGAGACTAAAGTGTAGCCTGTTTACCAGATAGCCAGTGGATACTAGAGTGTAGCCTGTTTACCAGATAGCCAGTGGATACTAGAGTGTAGCCTGTTTACCAGATAGCCAGTGGATACTAGAGTGTAGCCTGTTTACCAGATAGCCAGTGGAGACTAGAGTGTAGCCTGTTTACCAGATAGCCAGTGGAGACTAGAGTGAAGCCTGTTTACCAGATAGCCATTGGAGACTAGATTGTAGCCTGTTTACCAGATAGCCAGTGGAGACTAGATTGTATCTTGTTTACCAGATAGCCAGTGGAGACTAGAGTGTAGCCTGTTTACCAGATAGCCAGTGGAGACTAGAGTGTAGCCTGTTGGCCAGATAGCCAGTGGAGACTAGATTGTAGCCTGTTTACCAGATAGCCAGTGGAGACTAGATTGTAGCCTGTTTACCAGATAGCAAAGTGGAGACTAGAGTGTAGCCTGTTGGCCAGATAGTCAGTGGAGACTAGAGTGTAGCCTGTTTACCAGATAGCCAGTGGAGACTAGAGTGAAGCCTGTTTACCAGATAGCCAGTGGAGACTAGATTGTAGCCTGTTTACCAGATAGCCAGTGGAGACTAGATTGTAGCCTGTTTACCAGATAGCCAGTGGAGACTAGAGTGTAGCCTGTTTACCAGATAGCAAAGTGGAGACTAGAGTGTAGCCTGTTTACCAGATAGCCAGTGGAGACTAGAGTGTAGCCTGTTTACCAGATAGCCAGTGGATACTAGAGTGTAGCCTGTTTACCAGATAGCCAGTGGACACTAGAGTGTAGCCTGTTTACCAGATAGCCAATGGAGACTAAAGTGTAGCCTGTTTACCAGATAGCCAGTGGATACTAGAGTGTAGCCTGTTTAACAGATAGCCAGTGGATACTAGAGTGTAGCCTGTTTACCAGATAGCCAGTGGAGACTAGAGTGTAGCCTGTTTACCAGATAGCCAGTGGATACTAGAGTGTAGCCTGTTTACCAGATAGCCAATGGAGACTAGAGTGTAGCCTGTTGACCAGATAGCCAATGGAGACTAGAGTGTAGCCTGTTTACCAGATAGCCAGTGGAGATTAGAGTGTAGCCTGTTTACCAGATAGCCAGTGGAGACTAAAGTGTAGCCTGTTTACCAGATAGCCAGTGGATACTAGAGTGTAGCCTGTTTACCAGATAGCCAGTGGATACTAGAGTGTAGCCTGTTTACCAGATAGCCAGTGGATACTAGAGTGTAGCCTGTTTACCAGATAGCCAGTGGAGACTAGAGTGTAGCCTGTTTACCAGATAGCCAGTGGAGACTAGAGTGTAGCCTGTTTACCAGATAGCCAGTGGAGACTAGAGTGTAGCCTGTTTACCAGATAGCCAGTGGAGACTAGAGTGTAGCCTGTTTACCAGATAGCCAGTGGAGACTAGAGTGTAGCCTGTTTACCAGATAGCCAGTGGACACTAGAGTGTAGCCTGTTTACCAGATAGCCAATGGAGACTAAAGTGTAGCCTGTTTACCAGATAGCCAGTGGATACTAGAGTGTAGCCTGTTTAACAGATAGCCAGTGGATACTAGAGTGTAGCCTGTTTACCAGATAGCCAGTGGAGACTAGAGTGTAGCCTGTTTACCAGATAGCCAGTGGATACTAGAGTGTAGCCTGTTTACCAGATAGCCAATGGAGACTAGAGTGTAGCCTGTTTACCAGATAGCCAGTGGACACTAGAGTGTAGCCTGTTTACCAGATAGCCAATGGAGACTAAAGTGTAGCCTGTTTACCAGATAGCCAGTGGATACTAGAGTGTAGCCTGTTTAACAGATAGCCAGTGGATACTAGAGTGTAGCCTGTTTACCAGATAGCCAGTGGAGACTAGAGTGTAGCCTGTTTACCAGATAGCCAGTGGATACTAGAGTGTAGCCTGTTTACCAGATAGCCAATGGAGACTAGAGTGTAGCCTGTTGACCAGATAGCCAATGGAGACTAGAGTGTAGCCTGTTTACCAGATAGCCAGTGGAGATTAGAGTGTAGCCTGTTTACCAGATAGCCAGTGGAGACTAAAGTGTAGCCTGTTTACCAGATAGCCAGTGGATACTAGAGTGTAGCCTGTTTACCAGATAGCCAGTGGATACTAGAGTGTAGCCTGTTTACCAGATAGCCAGTGGATACTAGAGTGTAGCCTGTTTACCAGATAGCCAGTGGAGACTAGAGTGTAGCCTGTTTACCAGATAGCCAGTGGAGACTAGAGTGAAGCCTGTTTACCAGATAGCAATTGGAGACTAGATTGTAGCCTGTTTACCAGATAGCCAGTGGAGACTAGATTGTATCTTGTTTACCAGATAGCCAGTGGAGACTAGAGTGTAGCCTGTTTACCAGATAGCCAGTGGAGACTAGAGTGTAGCCTGTTGGCCAGATAGCCAGTGGAGACTAGATTGTAGCCTGTTTACCAGATAGCCAGTGGAGACTAGATTGTAGCCTGTTTACCAGATAGCAAAGTGGAGACTAGAGTGTAGCCTGTTGGCCAGATAGTCAGTGGAGACTAGAGTGTAGCCTGTTTACCAGATAGCCAGTGGAGACTAGAGTGAAGCCTGTTTACCAGATAGCCAGTGGAGACTAGATTGTAGCCTGTTTACCAGATAGCCAGTGGAGACTAGATTGTAGCCTGTTTACCAGATAGCCAGTGGAGACTAGAGTGTAGCCTGTTTACCAGATAGCAAAGTGGAGACTAGAGTGTAGCCTGTTTACCAGATAGCCAGTGGAGACTAGAGTGTAGCCTGTTTACCAGATAGCCAGTGGATACTAAAGTGTAGCCTGTTTACCAGATAGCCAGTGGAGACTAGAGTGTAGCCTGTTTACCAGATAGCCAGTGGAGACTAGAGTGTAGCCTGTTGGCCAGATAGCCAGTGGAGACTAGAGTGTAGCCTGTTTACCAGATAGCCAGTGGAGACTAGAGTGTAGCCTGTTTACCAGATAGCCAGTGGATACTAGAGTGTAGCCTGTTGGCCAGATAGTCAGTGGAGACTAGAGTGTAGCCTGTTGGCCAGATAGCCAGTGGAGACTAGATTGTAGCCTGTTTACCAGATAGCCAGTGGAGACTAGATTGTAGCCTGTTTACCAGATAGCAAAGTGGAGACTAGAGTGTAGCCTGTTGGCCAGATAGTCAGTGGAGACTAGAGTGTAGCCTGTTTACCAGATAGCCAGTGGAGACTAGAGTGAAGCCTGTTTACCAGATAGCCAGTGGAGACTAGATTGTAGCCTGTTTACCAGATAGCCAGTGGAGACTAGAGTGTAGCCTGTTTACCAGATAGCAAAGTGGAGACTAGAGTGTAGCCTGTTTACCAGATAGCCAGTGGAGACTAGAGTGTAGCCTGTTTACCAGATAGCCAGTGGATACTAGAGTGTAGCCTGTTTACCAGATAGCCAGTGGAGACTAGAGTGTAGCCTGTTTACCAGATAGCCAGTGGAGACTAGAGTGTAGCCTGTTGGCCAGATAGCCAGTGGAGACTAGAGTGTAGCCTGTTTACCAGATAGCCAGTGGAGACTAGAGTGTAGCCTGTTTACCAGATAGCCAGTGGATACTAGAGTGTAGCCTGTTTACCAGATAGCCAGTGGATACTAGAGTGTAGCCTGTTTACCAGATAGCCAGTGGAGACTAGAGTGTAGCCTGTTTACCAGATAGCCAGTGGAGACTAGAGTGAAGCCTGTTTACCAGATAGCCATTGGAGACTAGATTGTAGCCTGTTTACCAGATAGCCAGTGGATACTAGAGTGTAGCCTGTTTACCAGATAGCCAGTGGAGACTAGAGTGTAGCCTGTTTACCAGATAGCCAGTGGAGACTAGAGTGTAGCCTGTTTACCAGATATCCAGTGGAGACTAGAGTGTAGCCTGTTTACCAGATATCCAGTGGATACTAGAGTGTAGCCTGTTTACCAGATAGCCAGTGGATACTAGAGTGTAGCCTGTTTACCAGATAGCCAGTGGAGACTAGAGTGTAGCCTGTTTACCAGATAGCCAGTGGAGACTAGAGTGAAGCCTGTTTACCAGATAGCCATTGGAGACTAGATTGTAGCCTGTTTACCAGATAGCCAGTGGATACTAGAGTGTAGCCTGTTTACCAGATAGCCAGTGGAGACTAGAGTGTAGCCTGTTTACCAGATAGCCAGTGGAGACTAGAGTGTAGCCTGTTTACCAGATATCCAGTGGAGACTAGAGTGTAGCCTGTTTACCAGATAGCCAGTGGAGACTAGAGTGTAGCCTGTTTACCAGATAGCAAAGTGGAGACTAGAGTGTAGCCTGTTTACCAGATAGCCAGTGGATACTAGAGTGTAGCCTGTTGACCAGATAGCCAGTGGAGACTAGAGTGTAGCCTGTTTACCAGATAGCCAGTGGATACTAGAGTGTAGCCTGTTTACCAGATAGCCAGTGGAGACTAGAGTGTAGCCTGTTTACCAGATAGCCAGTGGAGACTAGAGTGTAGCCTGTTTACCAGATAGCCAGTGGAGACTAGAGTGTAGCCTGTTTACCAGATATCCAGTGGAGACTAGAGTGTAGCCTGTTTACCAAATAGCAAAGTGGAGACACAGGATAAGACACACCATAAAAACATAAGTCACAGCACAGGGGTAACCCAACAAATAATACCTTGTACAATAATAATGATTAGAGTGACTCATAGGAAATTGACAATAAAGAACCCAGTCATCAACAAATGATTTGCAATAGTGTATTAATTAAAAGAGTGAATGGGTGTATGAAGATGTGTGGGTGTAGACAAAACATAAAAGGCCTTAAAAATGTCCCAAAATCTCTAAGGCCAGAAAATCGGCTTAAAATTTCCCAAAGTCTCTAAGGCATCTGGTTCAATCAATAATCCAAAATAATAAACAATCTCAAATGCACACTCTGTTGAATGCCACTGTCAAAAATACATCCTGAAAGCAATAATTGTCCAGCAGCACTGAACATATAATGGCAACGCAAAAATAAATAAATAAGAATGTCAGGTCCAGTGTAAAGCAGTGGAGTGAGAGAGGGAGACAGAGAGACAGAGAGAGGGCTTTGGTCTTTAAAAAAAAATTATGTTTACATTTTTTTAGGGGGTAGATCAGCTTTAATATTGCAGATATATTGTGGCTTCAATCAATGTAATTGTCTGCATCATTTCCAATCCCCCATATATTATTTGTAAATATATTTTCCTTTATTATTTTCCCCTAACCCCCCTCCTTTAACTAATTGACAACAACACTTAGGCTTCTACTTCTAGCTTCTACTTTATTTTTATTTATTTTTATTTAACTAGGCAAGTCAGTTAAAAACAAATTCTTATTTACAATGACGGCCTACCCCGGGCCAATTGTGCGCCGCCTTATGGGACTCCCAATCATGGCCGGATTGTGATACAGCCTGGAATTGAACCAGGGTCTGTAGTGACGCCTCTATAACTGAGATGCAGTGCCTTAGACCGCTGCACCACTCGGGAGCACATACATACTATATACATTTTACGGACACAGTATATTTCACAATAGTTATCGTTGTTTGTTTTTAGTCCCATCCTTCAGCTACCCTCAACCACTTCCATCTATCTCTGAAGACCATCCAGTTTCGATACCTATTTGCCATATATATTTTTCAACTGTGCTGTTTCACAAAAGTTCTGAACCTATATAAATTTTACATACACAATATATTTTACATTAGTTATCTTGATATTTTTAGTCCCACCCTTCAGCTCCACCCAATCCTTCCCATCTATCTCTGAACACCATCCTGTTTTGATTGGGTCATAGCTGTCAACATCGTCTGTCCGTCAGAATCACCCGATCTAAACAGATCTCCCTTTAAATAGATATCCCCCTTACTAGCACGTTAGCAGCTAATTGCCTCCTGAAAAAGCCATCCTCTTTCCTGCAGTGCAGTGTGGGAAGTGAGAACCGGGCATTCCTGGCTCTCCTGAGATGGCTCTTAGCAATCTAACAATAACACACACACACACACACACATGCGCAAGCAGGCAGGCAAGCACAAACATGCACACACACACACACAGATTTGACAGGGAGAAAAGTGGGAGTTTGGGGGCATCCTCACGGCCTCAGCAGAGTCAGTCATAGACTACACTACCTCTAGCAGGGGAGTTAATCATAGACTACACTACCTCTAGCAGGGGAGTCAATCATAGACTACAGTACCTGTAGCAGGGGAGTCAATCATAGACTACATTACCTGTAGCAGTGGAGTCAATCATAGACTACACTACCTCTAGCAGGGGAGTCAGTCATAGACTACAATACCTGTAGCAGGGGAGTCAATCATAGACTACAGTACCTGTAGCAGGGGAGTCAATCATAGACTACAGTACCTGTAGCAGGGGAGTCAGTCATAGACTACAGTACCTGTAGCAGGGGAGTCAGTCATAGACTACAGTACCTGTAGCAGGGGAGTCAGTCATAGACTACAGTACCTGTAGCAGGGGAGTCAGTCATAGACTACAGTACCTGTAGCAGGGGAGTCAGTCATAGACTACAGTACCTGTGGCAGGGGAGTCAGTCATAGACTACAGTACCTGTAGCAGGGGAGTCAATCATAGACTACAGTACCTGTAGCAGGGGAGTAAGTCATAGACTACAGTACCTGTAGCAGGGGAGTCAGTCATAGACTACAGTACCTGTAGCAGGGGAGTCAATCATAGACTACAGTACCTGTAGCAGGGGAGTCAGTCATAGACTACAGTACCTGTAGCAGGGGAGTCAGTCATAGACTACAGTACCTGTAGCAGGGGAGTCAGTCATAGACTACAGTACCTGTAGCAGGGAGTCAATCATAGACTACAGTACCTGTAGCAGGGGAGTCAGTCATAGACTACAGTACCTGTAGCAGGGGAGTCAGTCATAGACTACAGTACCTGTAGCAGGGGAGTCAGTCATAGACTACATTACCTGTAGCATGGGAGTCAGTCATAGACTACAGTACCTGTAGCAGGGGAGTCAATCATAGACTACAGTACCTGTAGCAGGGGAGTCAATCATAGACTACAGTACCTGTAGCAGGGGAGTCAATCATAGACTACAGTACCTGTAGCAGGGGAGTCAGTCATAGACTACAGTACCTGTAGCAGGGGAGTCAATCATAGACTACAGTACCTGTAGCAGGGGAGTCAATCATAGACTTACAGTACCTGTACAGGGGAGTCAATCATAGACTACAGTACCTGTAGCAGGGGAGTCAATCATAGACTACAGTACCTGTAGCAGGGGAGTCAGTCATAGACTACAGTACCTGTAGCAGGGGAGTCAGTCATAGACTACAATACCTGTAGCAGGGGAGTCAGTCATAGACTACAGTACCTGTAGCAGGGGAGTCAGTCATAGACTACAATACCTGTAGCAGGGGAGTCAGTCATAGACTACAGTACCTGTATCAGGGGAGTCAGTCATAGACTACAGTACCTGTAGCAGGGGAGTCAATCATAGACTACAGTACCTGTAGCAGGGGAGTCAATCATAGACTACAGTACCTGTAGCAGGGGAGTCAATCATAGACTACAGTACCTGTAGCAGGGGAGTCAGTCATAGACTACATTACCTGTAGCAGGGGAGTCAGTCATAGACTACAGTACCTCTAGCAGGGGAGTCAGTCATAGACTACACTACCTCTAGCAGGGGAGTCAGTCATAGACTACAGTACCTGTAGCAGGGGAGTCAGTCATAGACTACAGTACCTGTAGCAGGGGAGTCAGTCATAGACTACAGTACCTGTATCAGGGGAGTCAGTCATAGACTACAGTACCTGTAGCAGGGGAGTCAATCATAGACTACAGTACCTGTAGCAGGGGAGTCAATCATAGACTACAGTACCTGTAGCAGGGGAGTCAATCATAGACTACAGTACCTGTAGCAGGGGAGTCAGTCATAGACTACATTACCTGTAGCAGGGGAGTCAGTCATAGACTACAGTACCTCTAGCAGGGGAGTCAGTCATAGACTACACTACCTCTAGCAGGGGAGTCAGTCATAGACTACAGTACCTGTAGCAGGGGAGTCAGTCATAGACTACAGTAACTGTAACAGGGGAGTCAATCATAGACTACAGTACCTGTAGCAGGGGAGTCAATCATAGACTACAGTACCTGTAGCAGGGGAGTCAGTCATAGACTACAGTACCTGTAGCAGGGGAGTCAATCATAGACTACAGTACCTGTAGCAGGGGAGTCAATCATAGACTACAGTACCTGTAGCAGGGGAGTCAATCATAGACTACAGTACCTGTAGCAGGGGAGTCAATCATAGACTACAGTACCTCTAGCAGGGGAGTCAATCATAGACTACATTACCTGTAGCAGGGGAGTCAGTCATAGACTACAGTACCTGTAGCAGGGGAGTCAATCATAGACTACAGTACCTGTAGCAGGGGAGTCAGTCATAGACTACAGTACCTGTAGCAGGGGAGTCAGTCATAGACTACAATACCTGTAGCAGGGGAGTCAGTCATAGACTACAGTACCTGTAGCAGGGGAGTCAGTCATAGACTACAGTACCTGTATCAGGGGAGTCAGTCATAGACTACAGTACCTGTAGCAGGGGAGTCAGTCATAGACTACAGTACCTCTAGCAGGGGAGTCAGTCATAGACTACAGTACCTGTAGCAGGGGAGTCAGTCATAGACTACAGTACCTGTAGCAGGGGAGTCAGTCATAGACTACAGTACCTGTAGCAGGGGAGTCAGTCATAGACTACAGTACCTGTATCAGGGGAGTCAGTCATAGACTACAGTACCTGTAGCAGGGGAGTCATTCATATACTACAGTACCTCTAGCAGGGGAGTCAGTCATAGACTACAGTACCTGTAGCAGGGGAGTCAATCATAGACTACAGTACCTGTAGCAGGGGAGTCAGTCATAGACTACAGTACCTGTAGCAGGGGAGTCAGTCATAGACTACAGTACCTGTAGCAGGGGAGTCAATCATAGACTACAGTACCTCTAGCAGGGGAGTCAATCATAGACTACAGTACCTGTAGCAGGGGAGTCAGTCATAGACTACAGTACCTGTAGCAGGGGAGTCAGTCATAGACTACAGTACCTGTAGCAGGGGAGTCAGTCATAGACTACAGTACCTGTAGCAGGGGAGTCAGTCATAGACTACAGTACCTGTAGCAGGGGAGTCAATCATAGACTACAGTACCTGTAGCAGGGGAGTCAGTCATAGACTACAGTACCTGTAGCAGGGGAGTCAGTCATAGACTACAGTACCTGTAGCAGGGGAGTCAGTCATAGACTACAGTACCTGTAGCAGGGGAGTCAGTCATAGACTACAGTACCTGTAGCAGGGGAGTCAATCATAGACTACAGTACCTGTAGCAGGGGAGTCAGTCATAGACTACAGTACCTGTAGCAGGGGAGTCAATCATAGACTACAGTACCTGTAGCAGGGGAGTCAGTCATAGACTACAGTACCTGTAGCAGGGGAGTCAATCATAGACTACAGTACCTGTAGCAGGGGAGTCAATCATAGACTACAGTACCTGTAGCAGGGGAGTCAGTCATAGACTACAGTACCTGTAGCAGGGGAGTCAATCATAGACTACAGTACCTGTAGCAGGGGAGTCAGTCATAGACTACAGTACCTGTAGCAGGGGAGTCAGTCATAGACTACAGTACCTGTAGCAGGGGAGTCAGTCATAGACTACAGTACCTGTAGCAGGGGAGTCAGTCATAGACTACAGTACCTGTAGCAGGGGAGTCAGTCATAGACTACAGTACCTGTAGCAGGGGAGTCAGTCATAGACTACAGTACCTGTAGCAGGGGAGTCAGTCATAGACTACAGTACCTGTAGCAGGGGAGTCAGTCATAGACTACAGTACCTGTAGCAGGGGAGTCAGTCATAGACTACAGTACCTGTAGCAGGGGAGTCAATCATAGACTACAGTACCTGTAGCAGGGGAGTCAATCATAGACTACAGTACCTGTAGCAGGGGAGTCAGTCATAGACTACAGTACCTGTAGCAGGGGAGTCAGTCATAGACTACAGTACCTGTAGCAGGGGAGTCAGTCATAGACTACAGTACCTGTAGCAGGGGAGTCAGTCATAGACTACAGCACCTGTAGCAGGGGAGTCAATCATAGACTACAGTACCTGTAGCAGGGGAGTCAGTCATAGACTACAGTACCTGTAGCAGGGGAGTCAGTCATAGACTACACTACCTGTAGCAGGGGAGTCAATCATAGACTACAGTACCTGTAGCAGGGGAGTCAATCATAGACTACATTACCTGTAGCAGGGGAGTCAATCATAGACTACAGTACCTGTAGCAGGGGAGTCAATCATAGACTACATTACCTGTAGCAGGGGAGTCAATCATAGACTACAGTACCTGTAGCAGGGGAGTCAGTCATAGACTACAGTACCTGTAGCAGGGGAGTCAGTCATAGACTACAGTACCTGTAGCAGGGGAGTCAATCATAGACTACAGTACCTGTAGCAGGGGAGTCAGTCATAGACTACAGTACCTGTAGCAGGGGAGTCAGTCATAGACTACAGTACCTGTAGCAGGGGAGTCAGTCATAGACTACAGTACCTGTAGCAGGGGAGTCAATCATAGACTACAGTACCTGTATCAGGGGAGTCAATCATAGACTACAGTACCTGTAGCAGGGGAGTCAGTCATAGACTACAGTACCTGTAGCA
>NW_028165227.1:0-50000 GCF_964263955.1 Coregonus lavaretus | reverse complement strand
CCTGCTTTGTCTTGGCTGTGTGCTTAGGTTCTTCCTGTTGGAAGGTGATCCGTCGCCCCAGGCTGAGGTTCTGAGCGCTTTGGAGCAGGTTTTCATCAAGGATCTCTCTGTACTTTGCTCCGTTCATCTTTCCCTCGATCCGGACTAGTCTCCCAGTCCCTGCCACTGAAAAACATCCCCACAGCATGATGCTGCCACCACCATGCTTCACCGTAGAGATGGTATTGGCCAGGTGATGGGTGGTGACTGGTTTCCTCCAGACGTGACGCTTGGCATTCAGGCCAAAGAGTTCAATATTGATTTCATCAGACCAGAGAATCTTGTTTCCCAAGTGGGCTGTCATATGCCTTTTACTGAGGAGTGGCTTCCGTCTGGCCACTCTCCCATAAAGGCCTGATTGGTGGAGTGCTGCAGAGATGGTTGTCCTTCTGGAAGGTTCTCCCATCTCCACAGAGGAACTCTGGAGTGCTGTCAGAGTGACCAGTGGGTTCTTGGTCACCTCCCTGACCAAGACCCTTCTCCCCCGACTGCTCAGTTTGGCCGGGCGGCCAGCTCTAGGAAGAGTCTTAGTGGATCCAAACTTCTTCAATTTAAGAATGATGGAGGCCACTGTGTTATTGGGGACCTTCAATGCTGCAGAAATGTTTTGGTACCCTTCCCCAGATCTGTGCCTCGACACAATCCTGTCTTGGAGCTCTACGGACAATTCCTTTGACCTCATGGCTTGTTTTTTGCTCTGACATGCATTGTGTTCCTCTGTAGCTCAGCTGGTAGAGCACGGCGCTTGTAACGCCAAGGTAGTGGGTTCGATCCCCGGGACCACCCATACACAAAAATGTATGCACGCATGACTGTAAGTCGCTTTGGATAAAAGCATCTGCTAAATGGCTTATTATTATTATTATTATTATTATATAAACAGGTGTGTGCCTTTCCAAATCATGTCCAATAAATTGAATTTACCACAGGTCGATTCCAATCAAGTTGTAGAAACATCTCAACGATGATCAATGGAAACAGGATTCACCTGAGCTCAATTTCGAGTCTCATAGCAAAGGGTCTGAATACTTATGTAAATAAGGTATTTCTGTATTTTTCTAAAAACCTGTTTTCGCTTTGTCATTTTGGGGTGTTGTGTGTAGATTGCTGAGGATTTTTATTTATTTAATCCATTATAGAATAAGGCTGTAACGTAACAAAATGTGGTAAAAGACACACATACACACACACACACACACAGACACACACACGTACGTACACACGTACACATACAACATTTTAAAAAGCAACTCTTTAGACCCAGTACTGCAAACATTCTCCTGCCCCGCCCTTCCGAAATGACAATCTCAGCTCGCATGCAAGCAAAACAAGTTGCCATATGGTTCTTTCTTCCCTGACTACTAAGGAGAGAAATCGGATGAGCTAGACTGGACAGAGATGCACTGAGCCGGACAAGTCTATTTTTCTTTGATGACGAAATACGCTAAATGCATGGTCACAATCTCCAAGACAGACAGATATCATACTGTACATATGTCCAGGTGTGTAAGAAGTAAGCATCGAACAGCTAAGTTAATGGGAGACGTAGTCTGCATAATGTGATCTGTTCTAATGACTGAGCATGCGGTTGTCTGTCTAAAATGGAGTAAATATGAATGTGTCTGCATGCCTGTGTGACGTGTTGGCTGTGCCTTCACACCAGATTTACCACAGCAGAGGAGAGGAGAGGAGAGGAGAGAAGGAGAGGTCAATGAGGGTATTACTCATGAATAACTGACAGCAGGAATATTATAAGGGTTGAGGCTGGGAGGAGGGGAGGGGTGAGGCTGGCAGGAGAGGGGAGTGGGAGGTAGGGCAGGGAAGGGGTGAGGCTGGGAGGAGAGATTTAGGGGTAGGTTGGTGGTGAGGCCGGGAGGAGGGAGGTAGGGGAGGGTAGAGAGTGATACATATCTAAACAGGGTGGGGCAGTGAGGCTTGGGAGTGGAAGCAAGGGTGAGGCAGGGGGAAGACAGGGGTGAGGCAAGGTAGGGAAACAGGGGAGAGGTAGGGTAGGGAGAGGGGTGAGGCAAGGGGGAAGACAGGGGTGAGGCAAGGTAGGGAGACAGGGGTGAGGCAGGGTAGGGAGACAGGGGTGAGGCAAGGGGAAGACAGGGGTGAGGCAAGGTGGGAGACAGGGGTGAGGTAGGGTAGGGAGACAGGGGTGAGGTAGGGTAGGGAGACAGGGGTGAGGCAAGGAGAAGACAGGGGTGAGGTAGGGTAGGGATACGGGTGAGGCAAGGGGAAGACAGGGGTGAGGCAAGGTGGGAGACAGGGGTGAGGTAGGGTAGGAAGACAGAGGTGAGGTAGGGTAGGGAGACTGGGGTGAGGTAGGGTGACAGGGATGAGGTAGGGTAGGGTGATGGGTGAGGTAAGGTAGGGAGACAGGGATGAGGTAGGGTAGGGGAACAGGGCTGAGGTAGAGTAGGGTGACAGGGCTGAGGTAGAGTAGGGTGACAGGGCTGAGGTAGAGTAGGGTGACAGGGCTGAGGTAGAATAGGGTGACAGGGGTGAGGTAGAGTAGGGTGACAGGGCTGAGGTAGAGTAGGGTGACAGGGCTGAGGTAGAGTAGGGTGACAGGGCTGAGGTAGAGTAGGAGAACAGGGCTGAGGTAGAGTAGGGTGACAGGGCTGAGGTAGAGTAGGGTGACAGGGCTGAGGTAGAGTAGGGTGACAGGGCTGAGGTAGAGTAGGGTGACAGGGCTGAGGTAGAGTAGGAGAACAGGGCTGAGGTAGAGTAGGGTGACAGGGCTGAGGTAGAGTAGGGTGACAGGGCTGAGGTAGAGTAGGGTGACAGGGCTGAGGTAGAGTAGGGTGACAGGGCTGAGGTAGAATAGGGTGACAGGGCTGAGGTAGAGTAGGGTGACAGGGCTGAGGTAGAATAGGGTGACAGGGCTGAGGTAGAGTAGGGTGACAAGGCTGAGGTAGAATAGGGTGACAGGGCTGAGGTAGAGTAGGGTGACAGGGCTGAGGTAGAGTAGGGTGACAGGGCTGAGGTAGAGTAGGGTGACAGGGCTGAGGTAGAGTAGGGTGACAGGGCTGAGGTAGAGTAGGAGAACAGGGCTGAGGTAGAGTAGGGTGACAGGACTGAGGTAGAGTAGGGTGACAGGGCTGAGGTAGAGTAGGGTGACAGGGCTGAGGTAGAGTAGGAGAACAGGGCTGAGGTAGAGTAGGGTGACATGGCTGAGGTAGAGTAGGGTGACAGGGCTGAGGTAGAGTAGGGTGACAGGGCTGAGGTAGAGTAGGGTGACAGGGCTGAGGTAGAGTAGGGTGACAGGGCTGAGGTAGAATAGGGTGACAGGGCTGAGGTAGAGTAGGGTGACAGGGCAGAGGTAGAGTAGGGTGACAGGGCTGAGGTAGAATAGGGTGACAGGGCTGAGGTAGAGTAGGGTGACAGGGCTGAGGTAGAGTAGGGTGACAGGGCTGAGGTAGAGTAGGGTGACAGGGCTGAGGTAGAGTAGGAGAACAGGGCTGAGGTAGAGTAGGAGAACAGGGGTGAGGTTTCCCCATGGTATTTAAATAGTCATTAACAGTTCTGGAACGGTAATGTGGAGAACGGTGATCCAAATGGCTGTTAGTGTGTTAAGGTCTTTTAGAGGAGTGGTCCCTTGATGAAATAGGGAGGGTTGGGTGGTATTTCTGCCTCAGGGTTTTAAGTTGGGTCCCAATAGGCACCTCGTTCCCTATAGAGTGCATTATTTGGGGCCCTAGACAAAAGTAGCGCACTTTATAGGGATAAAGGTGCAACTTGATCTTCACTTACACACATCACGATCCACATTGTTTATTAGACAACATATGGCCACAGAGTTTCTAAACCCAGATGCACAACATCGCGAGACTTCCGGGAACGCTTGTGAAACAAACCAAACAGACCAATCAGACCGGGCCGGGGTTTGGGGTTTCAGAAGTCAATGAGAGAAGTGATACATTCTTCCTTAGTTGTTATTTTCTTGAAATCCCTTCTCCCCTGATTGGTCAGTTTGGCCGGGCGGCCAGCTCTAGGAAGAGTCTTAGTGGATCCAAACTTCTTAAATTTAAGAATGATGGAGGCCACTGTGTTCTTGCGGACCTTCAGTGCTGCAGAATTCTTTTGGGTGCCTTGACACAATCCTGTCTTGGAGCTCTACGGACAATTCCTTCGACTTCATGGCTTGGTTTTTGCTCTGACATGCACTGTCAACGGTGGGACCTTATATAGACAGGTATGTGCTTTTCCAAATCATGTTCAATCAATTGAATTTGCCACAGGTGGACTCCAATCAAGTTGTAGAAACATCTCAAGGATGATCAATGGAAACAGGATGCACCTGAGCTCAATTTCGTGTCTCATAGCAAAGGGTCTGAATACTTATGTAAATAAGGTATTTCTGTTTTTTGCTTTGTCATTATGGGGTATTGTGTGTAGATTGATGAGGAATCTATTTGATTTGATCAATTTTAGAATAAGGCTGTAACGTAACAATGCACTGTACATGTAGGTAGGGGTAAAGTGACTATGCATAGATAATAAACAGCGAGTAGCAGCAGCATGCGCAGTTCGGCGCGAGACAACAGTTAGACCCGATGACGTGTTTCTTGAGCCTCTCAACACCCAAACCCAAGGCATACAAATTAAAGGACATTCTCTGTATAAGCCGCTAACCCCAACTAACACTAATGCCGTAACATAATAGAGAAATCAGCGCAAAAATACTAGTAACCAGCTTCACGTTGCTCAAATGATTTGTGACGGATCTCGTTAAAGAAGCAACAACACATTATTTCTGTTTTCTTCTTTATTGAAAGGCGGGGAGGAGAGAGTGACTGAGCACAGTCCAAATCCAGCTAGCTTACTGTTCCTGGTATTAGTATGTGAGAGCGAGAGAGTGATATGCTGGGAGGAGGGGAGGAGGGGAGTGGTGGGACGGAGGGTGGAGGAGTGAGGGGAATGTCAACTATGCTATGCCGGTGAAAATACCTGAACGTTTCCCACCAGAGATATTTGGTGTCATGAAGCAGTCCGGCATTTCTCTGCCACTGTGAGGCTCAGAGTCACCTCTCAGTTATATGATATATTCACCTCTACAGGCTCAGTGCAGCAAGGAACAGGATAATAGTCATGAAGACGTTATTGTTTTTTCTAAGTGGTCAAGCTCAAGATACACTATTTCATTTTAAAGAAATGTTATATTTTAATCGAAGGACATTTGATCTTTCAGCAGAACATTTAGCTTGATTTGAAATGTGAATAGTTATTTCTAATAACAAGCATTTGGAAATGGGAAATGTCTAACCAGAGGAATAGCTCTAAAATAACAACTACAGAATTACTGCCAATAGGCTTCACTTTACCACCTCCACAAAGGATTCATCCCACTTAACAGTTGCAATAGACAAGTCTATTCATTAAACACATCATTGAGATGCTTTTAATCTACCTTTTACTGCTGCTATGCCTGAGTGATACGCTGAAATACATGTGAGCGGAGCTACACACTGAACAATTTACTCTTCCTCGCTTCTGATGCATTCGTGCACCAATACCAGGGATCTTTGCAACGCACACACATGCACACTCTGTAACCACAGGGTCATAGCTATACTGTACGTCTGCCTTTTCATTTCCTTGTTCCCCCTTTATTGTATTATGTCAATAAGCTCTCTATGAGGCTCTTTTCAAACCCACATTACTCCAGAAGAGAGTATGATTATTTAGGAGATGGACCAGAATATATGAACCGTCACGCCAGGCATCTCAGATGTACAGAGGACTTAACAGTACACAATCACTATAACGCTTGATATATTATCTTCTCTCCTCAGCCTTGGATCAGAGAGAGAGAGAGAGAGAGAGAAAGAGAGAGAGAGAGAGAGAGAGAGAGAGAGAGAGAGAGAGAGAGAGAGAGAGAGAGAGAGAGAGAGAGAGAGAGAGAGAGAGAGAGAGAGAGAGAGAGAGAAGAGAGAGAGAGAGAGAGAGAGAAAGTGTGAGCCGAGAGAGAGAAAGAGAGAAGAGAGAAGAGAGAGAGAGAGAGAGAGAGAGAGGAGAGAGAGAGAGAGAGAGAGAGAGAGAGAGAGAGAGAGAGAGAGAGAGAGAGAGAGAGAGAGAGAGAGAGAGAGGAAATAACACAGAATGTATGATGATGTAACAAGGAGGCTTCAGAAAGTAAACAGAATGCCTGGGTAGCTATTCAACTTCCTCATTCCAATTGTAGTAAAAGTAATTTTCTGTCATTACATCTTGGCAAATTGCTCGTGCCTGTAATGAGTCTGGCTCCTTTGGGCTTTTCCAAATTCTCCCTCTTGGTTGTTAAGATCACATAATCACCTAATTTAAACAGGCATTTTACAGCCCATTCCAATATAAGCCTACACAAGTCAAAGATGTCTAATCTGAAGTTCTATGTATTTCTGGCACTGAAGCCCTGCTATCATAGCCAATATGTGGTTAGTATTTAGTAGTTAGTAAGATGTAGTGTTAGTTAGATGTAGTTAGTTAGTAGAACACCTGCTCACATTAGGGATTGGATTTTAGTTTGAGATGTTCTAGTAGACCGTAGCCTAGGGAGACTGTGTTAAATCAATCAATCAATCAATGATGTCGCTCTTGCTGCTGGTGATGCTCGGATCCACCTCTGTACGGACGACACCATCTTGCCCTTCATTGAACACTGTGTTAACAAACCTCCAAACGAGCTTCAACGCCATACAACACTCCTTCCGTAGCCTCCAACTGCTCTTAAACACTAGTAAAACTAAATGCATGCTCTTCAACCGAACACTGCTTGCACCCGCCCACCCAAATAGAATCACTACTCTCGGCGGGTCTGACCTAGAGTATGTGGACAACTACAAATACCTAGGTGTCTGGTTAGACCGTAAACTCTCCTTCCAGACTCACATTAAGCATCTCCAATCAAAAGTTAGATCTAGAATCGGCTTCCTATTTCGCAACAAAGCCTCCTTCACTCATGCTGCTAAACATGCCCTCGTAAAACTGACTATCCTACCGATCCTTGACTTCGGCGATGTCATTTACAAAATAGCCTCCAACACTCTACTCAGCAAATTGGATGTAGTCTATCACAGTGCCATCCGCTTTGTCACCAAAGCCCCATATCCTACCCACCATTGTGACCTGTACGCTCTTGTTGGCTGGCCCTCACTACATATTCGTCGCCAAACCCACTGGCTCCAGGTCATCTATAAATCACTGCTAGGCAAATCCCCGTCTTATCTTAGCTCACTGGTCACCATAGCAACACCCACCCGTAGTCTGCGCTCCAGCAGGTATATCTCACTGGTCATCCCCAAAGCCAACACCTCCTTTGGGCGCCATTCCTTCCAGTTCTCTGCTGCCAATGACTGGAACGAACTGCAAAAATCTCTGAAGCTGGAGACTCTTATCTCCCTCACTAACTTTAAGCATCAGTTTTCAGAGCAGCTTACCGATCACTGCACCTGTACACAGCCCACCCAACTACCTCATCCCCATATTGTTATTTATTTTGCTAATTTGCACCCCAGTATCTCTATTTGCACATCATCTTTTGCACATCTATCATTCCAGTGTTAATACGAAATTGTAATTGTAATTGTGGCCTATTTATTGCCTTACCTCCATAACTTACTACATTCGCACACACTGTATATATATTTTCGGTTGTATTTTTGACTTTATGTTTTGTTTACCCCATATGTAACTCTGTGTTGTTTTTATCGCACTGCTTTGCTTTATCTTGGCCAGGTCGCAGTTGTAAATGAGAACTTGTTCTCAACTGGCTTACCTGGTTAAATAAAGGTGAAATAAAAATAAAATAAAAATAGTTTTTCAATTAGTAATGTTTTTTCAAGATGGCCTTGTTTTGTCTTTGGGTGGCAGGTTCTTGCTAGTTAATATTTTAGACCAATGGTGCGTGTGTTTGCTCCTTCCACAGGAACTTAGCAGGTGAAGTGGACCCACCATGGATGTTTTATTGTAAATATGTGATAGAGGGAACACACTAAATGTATTGGGTAAAGTGTTATGAAATGTAATGTCATGTAATATTCTAAACTGTATATAACTGTCTTAATGTTGCTGGACCCCAGGAAGAGTAGCTGCTGCCTTGGCAGGAACTAATGTGGATCCTTAATAAATACAAAATACCCAGGTCACAACACTGACAGAGCACTGAAATACGTGTGTGTGTGTGTGTGTGTGTGCACCTTTTACTATACTTGTGAGTACCAGAAGCCCTCACAAGAATAGTAAACCAACTGAAATTCAGAAGTGAGGACATTTTGCCGGACCTCACTTGTAAAAAGGCTATTTTAGGCTTAAGGGTTAGGTTTAGGGTTAGGAGTTAGAATTAAGCTTTGGGGTTATGGATTAGGGTTAGGGGTTAGGGTTAAGCTTCGGGGTTAGGGGTTAGGTTTAGGGTTAGGGGTTAGGTTTAGGGTTAGGAGTTAGGGTTAAGCTTCGGGGTTAGGGTTTAGGTTTAGGGTTAGGAGTTAGGGTTAAGCTTCGGGGTTAGGGGTTAGGTTTAGGGTTAGGGGTTAGGTTTAGGGTTAGGAGTTAGGGTTAAGCTTTGGGGTTAAGGTTTAGGGTTAGGAGTTAGGGTTAAGCTTCGGGGTTAGGGGTTAGGTTTAGGGGTTAGGGTTAAGTTTCGGGGTTAGGGGTTAGGTTTAGGGGTAGGGGTTAGGGTTAAGCTGCAGGGTTAGGGGTTAGGTTTAGGGTTAGGGGTTAGGGTTAAGCTTCAGGGTTAGGGGTTAGGTTTAGGTTTAGGGTTAGGAGTTAGCGTTAAGCTTTGGGGTTAGGGGTTAGGTTTAGGGTTAGGGGTTAGTGTTAAGCTTCGGGGTTAGGGGTTAGGTTTAGGGTTAGGGGTTAGGGTTAAGCTTTGGGGTTAGGGTTTAGGTTTAGGGTTAGGCGTTAGGGTTAAGCTTCGGGGTTAGGGGTTAGGTTTAGGGGTTAGGGTTAAGTTTCGGGGTTAGGGGTTAGGTTTAGGGTTAGGGGTTAGGTTTAGGGTTAGGAGTTAGGGTTAAGCTTCGGAGTTAGGGGTTAAGTTTAGGGTTAGGAGTTAGGGTTAAGCTTCGGGGTTACGGGTTAGGTTTAGGATTGGGGTTAGGGTTAAGCTTCGGGGTTAGGGGTTAGGGTTAGGGTTAGGAGTTAGGGTTAAGCTTCAGGGTTAGGGGTTAGGTTTAGGGTTAGAGTGTTAGAGTTAAGCTTCGGGGTTAGGGGTTAGGTTTAGGGTTAGGGGTTAGGGTTAAGCTTCGGGGTTAGGGGTTAGGTTTAGGAGTTAGGGTTAAGCTTCACTCCTTTCCTCAATAACACACAGTGTGAATCCCACTCCCTCCCTCAATAACACACAGTATGAATCCCACTCCCTCCCTCAATAACACACAGTATGAATCCCACTCCCTCCCTCAATAACACACAGTATGAATCCCACTCCTTCCCTCAATAACAAACAGTGTGAATCCCACTCCCTCCCTCAATAACACACAGTATGAATCCCACTCCCTCCCTCAATAACACACAGTGTGAATCCCACTCCCTCCCTCAATAACACACAGTATGAATCCCACTCCCTCCCTCAGCAACACACAGTATGAATCCCACTCCCTCCCTCAATAACACACAGTATGAATCCCACTCCCTCCCTCAATAACACACAGTATGAATCCCACTCCCTCCCTCAATATCACACAGTATGAATCCCACTCCCTCCCTCAATAACACACAGTATGAATCCCACTCCCTCCCTCAATAACACACAGTATGAATCCCACTCCCTCCCTCAATAACACACAGTATGAATCCCACTCCCTCCCTCAATAACACACAGTATGAATCCCACTCCCTCCCTCAATAACACACAGTATGAATCCCACTCCCTCCCTCAATAACACACAGTATGAATCCCACTCCCTCTATCAATAACACACAGTATGAATCCCACTCCTTCCCTCAATAACACACAGTATGAATCCCACTCCCTCCCTCAGCAACACACAGTATGAATCCCACTCCCTCCCTCAATAACACACAGTGTGAATCCCACTCCCTCCCTCAATAACACACAGTATGAATCCCACTCCCTCCCTCAGCAACACACAGTATGAATCCCACTCCCTCCCTCAATAACACACAGTATGAATCCCACTCCCTCCCTGTGTGGCTACGCTCTGGTGATGCTGCCAAGCGATAGACCTCACATTCCCCTCCTACTCCCTCCCTCCCTCTCCTTACCTTTTTTTACCTTCTTGGTTCAGTGTTGTAGTGATTGATTAGAGAGCTGGGGATGTGGATGCCAGCTATGCTATTAAAGTCTCTTCCCCCCAGATACACACATATCATACGTAAGCAGATCTGGATATTGAAAAGCAACGTCTATGTGAGCAAGTAATGGTGAATGGCATGACTGACTGGGGGTACTGTGGTGTGTTCTTTTTAGTAAACAGGCGGAAGCTCTTTGCGTCCATTTTTGGGTGGAGCGAGAGAGAGAGAGAGAGAGAGAGAGAGAGAGAGAGAGAGAGAGAGAGAGAGAGAGAGAGAGAGAGAGAGAGAGAGAGAGAGAGAGAGAGAGAGAGAGAGAGAGAGAGAGAGAGAGAAAGAGAGAGAGCGACTGAGAGAGCAACAAAGAGAGCGACAGAGAGAGAGCAAATATACTGAGCAAATGTCAAATTGGCTTTTTACCAAATTAACGTACGACAGACCACATATTCACCCTGCACACCATAATTGACAAACAAACAAACCAAAACAAAAGTCTTCTCATGCTTTGTTGATTTCAAAAAAGCTTTTGACTCAATTTGGCATGGGGGTCTGCTATACAAATTGATGGAAAATGGAGTTGGGGAAAAACATACAGCATTATAAAATCCATGTACACAAACAATGTGCGGTTAAAATTGGCAAAAAACACACACATTTCTTTCCACAGTGCCGTGGGGTGAGACAGGGATGCAGTTTAAGCCCCACCCTCTTCAACATATATATCAACGAATTGGCCAGGGCACTAGAACAGTCTGCAGCACCCGGCCTCACCCTACTAGAATCTGAAGTAAAATGTCTACTGTTTGCTGATGATCTGGTGCTTCTGTCACCAACCAAGGAGGGCCTACAGCAGCACCTAGATCTTCTGCACAGATTCTGTCAGACCTGTGCCCTGACAGTAAATCTCAGTAAGACAAAAACAATGGTGTTCCAAATAAGGTCCAGTTGCCAGGACCACAAATACAAATTCCATCTACACACCATTGCCCTAGAGCACACAAAAAACCATACATACCTCGGCCTAAACATCAGCGCCACAGGTAACTTCCACAAAGCTGTGAACGATCTGAGAGACAAGGCAAGAAGGGCCTTCTATGCCATCAAAAGGAACATAAAATTTGACATACCAATTAGGATCTGGCTAAAAATACTTGAATCAGTTATAGAACCCATTGCCCTTTATGGTTGTGAGGTCTGGGGTCCGCTCACCAACCAAGAATTCACAAAATGGAACAAACACCAAATTGAGACTCTGCATGCAGAATTCTGCAAAAATATCCTCTGTGTATAACGAAAAACAACAAATAATGCATGCAGAGCAGAATTAGGCCAATACCCGCTAATTATCAAAATCCAGAAAAAAGCCATTAAATTCTATAACCACTTAAAAGGAAGCGATTCCCAAACCTTCCATAACAAAGCCATCACCTACAGAGAGATGAACTTGGAGAAGAGTCCCCTAAGTAAGCTTGTCCTGGGGCTCTGTTCACAAACACAAACAGACCCCACAGAGCCCCAGGACAGCAACAATAACAACACAATTAGACCCAACCAAATCATGAGAAAACAAAAAGAGAATTACTTGACATATTGGAAAGAACAAACAAAAAAACAGCAAACTAGAATGCTATTTGGCTCTAAACAGAGAATACCTGACCACTGTGACTGACCCAAACTTAAGGAAAGCTTTGACTATGTACAGACTCAGTGAGTATAGCCTTGCTATTGAGAAAGGCCGCAGTAGGCAGACCTGGCTCTCAAGAGAAGACAGGCTATGTGAACACTGCCCGCATAATGAGGTGGAAACTGAGATGCACTTCCTAACCTCCTGCCAAATGTATGACCATATTAGAGACACATGTTAGAGACAAAAAACAAACCCAATTTTGCTAAACTCCCTTATCTACTGGGTGAAAAACTACAGTGTGCCATCACAGCAGCATGATTTGTGACCTGTTGCCACAAGAAAAGACCAACCAGTGAAGAACAAACACCATTGTAAATACAACCCATATTTATGGTTATTTATTTTCCCATTTGTACTTTAACTATTTGCACATTGTTACAACACTGTATATATACATAATATGACATTTGAAATGTCTTTATTATTTTGGAACTTCTGAGTGTAATGTTTACTGTTAATATGTATTGTTTATTTCACTTTTGTTTACTATCTACTTCACTTGCTTTGGCAATGTTAACGTACGTTTCCCATGCCAATAAAGCCCTTAAATTGAATTGAATTGAATTGAATTGAGAGAGAGAGCGACAGAGAGAGTGACAGAGAGCGAGAGAGAGAGAGAGAACGACAGAGAGAGCGACAGAGAGAGTGAATGAGGAAGAGGAAAAGGGAAGAGAGAGAGATACAGAGAGCATGACAGAGAGAGAGAGCGACAGAGAGAGCGACAGAGAGAGTGACAGAGAGTGAATGAGGAAGAGGAAAAGGGAAGAGAGAGAGAGACAGAGAGCGTGACAGAGAGAGAGAGAGCGACAGAGAGAGTGACAGAGAGAGGTAATGAGGAAGAGGAAAGGGGAAGAGAGAGAGAGGGACAGAGAGAGTGAATGAGGAAGAGGAAAAGGGAAGAGAGAGAGCGACAGAGAGTGCGACAGACAGAGAGAGAGCGACAGAGAGAGCGACAGGGAGAGTGACAGAGAGAGTGAATGAGGAAGAGGAAAAGGGAAGAGAGAGAGAGAGAGAGAGAGAGAGAGGGAAGGAGAGAAGGAGGATAGAAGGATGGAGGATATACATTTACTGGCCAGTTTATTAGGTACACCACACCATTCACAGAAATTGATAATTCCTACAGACAGTAAGTCATATATAAAGCAGGCAGACAGGCATCCAGACATTCAGTTAATGTTCAACTGAAAGTTAGAATGGGCAAAACGGCCGCCCTCCTGGGCTTTTCACACACAACAGTATCTAGTGTTTACTGAGAATGGTGCGACAAACAAAAAACATCCAGTCAGCGGGACTCCTGTGGGCGAAAACAGCTGGTTGATGAGAGAGGTCGAAGGAGAACGGCAAGCTAACAGGCGGGCTACAAACAGACAAATAACGGCACAGTACAACAGTGGTACGCAGAACGGCATCTCGGAACGCACAACTCGTCGATCCTTGTCACGGATGGGCTATTGTAGCAGACGACCACACCAGGTTCCACTCCTATCAGCTAAAAACAAGAAGAAGTGGTTCCAGTGGGCATGCGATCACCAAAACTGGACAAAAAAACATAATCTGGAACATGACAGCGAGTTCAGTTTACTTGAGTGGCCTGTGCAGTCCCCAGACCACAACCCAATCGAGCATCTTTGGGATGAGATGGAACGGGCTGATCGCAGCATGAATGTACCGCCGTCCAATCTGCAGCACCTGCGTGATGCCATCGCATCAGCATGGACCAACATCCCTGTGGAACATTTCCGACACCTTGTTAAATGTCCCTAAGAATTAAGGTTGTTCTGGAGGCAAAGGGGGGTCCGACCCGGTACTAGATGTGTGTACCTTATAAAATGTCCGGTGAGTGTATAACAACCACTCAGAAAGAATGTATCGTTAGAGAAGAGGTGTTGGCCTCATAATAACCCTTCCTGGAATACAGAACAGACAGGAGTAACAGGGCTGAGCAACCACCCGTCAGACTCCATCACAGAGAGTGATGCTGCTTGTCTATTGATTCCATCAGAGGCTTATTGTATGACTTCTACTCTGCTAGCCAGGGCTATAGGGCAAAACAACAACACAGAGAAATTAAAGAGGGTCAGAAGCTGTTTAGATGCCCTCCCGTGTCTGCCTGTGTTTGCACAACGGATTATCAGCCGCTCATCAAATTCACCTCACACTCAACATGTGTGCTCTGCATATCCCCATTTTCTAAAATCCATCTCAGCTTGTATCTACCACAGATAGCTTTTAAATCTTCCCCTTAAAGAGAGATAAAGGGATAAACCAAATAAAAAAAAACGTCCTGGTTCAACGTGAACGTGGTTTGTGTTGAACCCAGAGCCTAGCGGATTCAAGCAGTGAGCAGTGAGGCTGGGGAACACAGGGAAAGATCAAAGCCAACGCAGGGCAGAGGGAAATCATCAGTGAGATCGGCCCGCTGGATTCGGAGGGGAGGATGTAGTGGAGGAAGGAGGAGGACGAAGTGGAGGGAGGAGCCTCGAAACCTTAATGACTTGGAGAAGATCTGCAAAGAGGAGTGGGACAAAATCCCTCCTGAGATGTGTGCAAACCTGGTGGCCAACTACAAGAAACGTCTGACCTCTGTGATTGCCAACAAGGGTTTTGCCACCAAGTACTAAGTCATGTTTTGCAGAGGGGTCAAATACTTATTTCCCTCATTAAAATGCATATCAATTAATAACATTCATGACATGCGTTTTTCAGAATTTTGTTGTTGTTATTCTGTCTCTCACTGTTCAAATAAACCTACCATAAAAATTATAGACTGATCATTTCTTTGTCAGTGGGCAAACGTACAAAATCAGCAGGGGATCAAATACTTTTTTCCCTCACTGTATATATATATACTCCTTCACCCCTGTTTCTACGCAAATACACAAATCTTCCCCCCTAAAAATCTTTTCAAATATACTCTTTGAAGTGAGCAGGAGCCTTTTGCTGGCTTCTGTGTTTTTACACAGGGCCTGTGTTTTACCGGCCCTGTGTGTGTTCTTCTGTGTGTGTGTGTTCTTCTGTGTGTGTGTGTTCTTCTGTGTGTGTGTGCATGCATGTGTATGTGTAGACTGGTGATTTAGGACGTGGAATGAGATCTAAGGGGAAGCTGTGTCAAATACC
Organism: Coregonus lavaretus; assembly: GCF_964263955.1. Classification (NCBI taxonomy): domain Eukaryota; kingdom Metazoa; phylum Chordata; class Actinopteri; order Salmoniformes; family Salmonidae; genus Coregonus; species Coregonus lavaretus. Next base: position 34,924 of record NW_028165227.1, on the reverse strand, counting down.
TCTCCTCTCACTGTCCATCTCTTCCTTTCCTCTCACAGTCCCTCTCTTCCTTTCCTCTCACAGTCCCTCTCTTCCTTTCCTCTCACAGTCCCTCTCTTCTTCTCCTCTCACAGCCCCTCTCCTCTCACTGTCCCTCTCTCCCTTTCCTCTCACAGTCCCTCTCCTCCTCTCCTCTCACAGTCCCTCTCTTCCTCTCATCTCACAGTCCCTCTCTTCCTTTACTCTCACAGTCCCTCTCTTCCTTTCCTCTCACAGTCCCTCTCCTCCTCTCCTCTCACAGTCCCTCTCTTCCTTTCCTCTCACAGTCCCTCTATTCCTCTTCTCTCACAGTCCCTCTCTTCCTCTTCTATCACAGCCCCTCTCTTCCTCTCCTCTCACAGTCCATCTCTTCCTTTCCTCTCACAGTCCCTCTCTTCCTTTCCTCTCACAGTCCCTCTCTTCCTCTCCTATCACAGTCCCTCTATTCCTCTCCTCTCACAGTCCCTCTCTTCCTTTCCTCTCACAGTCCCTCTCCTCCTCTCCTCTCACAGTCCCTCTCTTCCTCTCATCTCACAGTCCCTCTCTTCCTTTACTCTCACAGTCCCTCTCTTCCTTTCCTCTCACAGTCCCTCTCCTCCTCTCCTCTCACAGTCCCTCTCTTCCTTTCCTCTCACAGTCCCTCTATTCCTCTTCTCTCACAGTCCCTCTCTTCCTCTTCTATCACAGCCCCTCTCTTCCTCTCCTCTCACAGTCCATCTCTTCCTTTCCTCTCACAGTCCCTCTCTTCCTTTCCTCTCACAGTCCCTCTCTTCCTCTCCTATCACAGTCCCTCTATTCCTCTCCTCTCACAGTCCCTCTCTTCCTTTCCTCTCACAGTCCCTCTCTTCCTCTCCTCTCACAGCCCATCTCTTCCTCTCCTCTCACAGTCCCTCTCTTCCTCTCCTCTCATAGCCCCTCTCCTCTCACTGTCCATCTCTTCCTCTCCTCTCACAGTCCCTCTCTTCCTCTCCTCTCACAGTCCCTCTCTTCCTTTCCTCTCACAGTCCCTCTCTTCCTCTCCTCTCACAGCCCATCTCTTCCTCTCCTCTCACAGTCCCTCTCTTCCTCTCCTCTCACAGTCCCTCTCTTCCTCTCCTCTCATAGCCCCTCTCCTCTCACTGTCCATCTCTTCCTCTCCTCTCACAGTCCATCTCTTCCTTTCCTCTCACAGTCCCTCTCTTCCTCTCCTATCACAGTCCCTCTATTCCTCTCCTCTCACAGTCCCTATCTTCCTTTCCTCTCACAGTCCCTCTCTTCCTCTCCTATCACAGTCCCTCTCTTCCTCTCATCTCACAGTCCCTCTCTTCCATTCCTCTCACAGTCCCTCTCTTCCTCTCCTCTCACTGTCCATCTCTTCCTCTCCTCTCACTGTCCATCTCTTCCTTTCCTCTCACAGTCCCTCTCTTCCTCTCCTCTCACAGTCCCTCTCTTCCTCTCCTCTCACAGTCCCTCTCTTCCTCTCCTCTCACAGTCCCTCTCTTCCTCTCCTCTCACAGCCCCTCTCCTCTCACTGTCCCTCTCTTCCTCTCCTCTCACAGTCCCTCTCCTCCTCTCCTCTCACAGTCCCTCTCTTCCTCTCCTCTCACAGTCCCTCTCTTCATTTCCTCTCACAGTCCCTCTCTTCCTTTCCTCTCACAGTCCCTCTCTTCCTCTCATCTCACAGTCCCTCTCTTCCTCTCCTCTCACAGTCCCTCTCTTCCTCTCCTCTCACAGTCCCTCTCTTCCTCTCCTCTCACAGCCCCTCTCTTCCTTTCCTCTCACAGTCCCTCTCTTCCTTTCCTCTCACAGTCCCTCTCTTCCTCTCCTCTCAAAGTCCCTCTCTTCCTCTCCTATCACAGTCCCTCTCTTCCTCTCCTCTCACAGTCCCTCTCTTCCATTCCTCTCACAGTCCCTCTCTTCCTTTCCTCTCACAGTCCCTCTCCTCCTCTCCTCTCACAGTCCCTCTCTTCCTTTCCTCTCACAGTCCCTCTCTTCATCTCCTCTCACAGCCCATCTCTTCCTCTCCTATCACAGTCCCTCTCTTCCTCTCCTCTCACTGTCCATCTCTTCCTCTCCTCTCACTGTCCATCTCTTCCTTTCCTCTCACAGTCCCTCTCTTCCTCTCCTCTCACAGTCCCTCTCTTCCTCTCCTCTCACAGTCCCTCTCTTCCTCTCCTCTCACAGTCCCTCTCTTCCTCTCCTCTCACAGCCCCTCTCCTCTCACTGTCCCTCTCTTCCTCTCCTCTCACAGTCCCTCTCCTCCTCTCCTCTCACAGTCCCTCTCTTCCTCTCCTCTCACAGTCCCTCTATTCCTCTCCTCTCACAGTCCCTCTCTTCCTCTCCTCTCACAGCCCCTCTCTTCCTCTCCTCTCACAGTCCATCTCTTCCTTTCCTCTCATAGTCCCTCTCTTCCTTTCCTCTCACAGTCCCTCTCTTCCTCTCCTATCACAGTCCCTCTATTCCTCTCCTCTCACAGTCCCTCTCTTCCTTTCCTCTCACAGTCCCTCTCTTCCTCTCCTCTCACAGCCCATCTCTTCCTCTCCTCTCACAGTCCCTCTCTTCCTCTCCTCTCACAGTCACTCTCTTCCTCTCCTCTCATAGCCCCTCTCCTCTCACAGTCCCTCTCTTCCTCTCCTCTCATAGTCCCTCTCTTCCTCTCCTCTCACAGTCCCTCTCTTCCTCTCCTCTCACAGTCCCTCTCTTCCTCTCCTATCACAGTCCCTCTCTTCCTCTCCTCTCACAGTCCCTCTTTTCCATTCCTCTCACAGTCCCTCTCTTCCTTTCCTCTCACAGTCCCTCCCCTCCTCTCCTCTCACAGTCCCTCTCCTCCTCTCCTCTCACAGTCCCTCTCTTCCTTTCCTCTCACAGTCCCTCTCTTCCTCTCCTCTCAAAGTCCCTCTCTTCCTCTCCTATCACAGTCCCTCTCTTCCTCTCCTCTCACAGTCCCTCTCTTCCATTCCTCTCACAGTCCCTCTCTTCCTATCCTCTCACAGTCCCTCTCCTCCTCTCCTCTCACAGTCCCTCTCTTCCTTTCCTCTCACAGTCCCTCTCTTCCTCTCCTCTCACAGCCCATCTCTTCCTCTCCTATAACAGTCCCTCTCTTCCTCTCCTCTCACTGTCCATCTCTTCCTTTCCTCTCACAGTCCCTCTCTTCCTCTCCTCTCACAGTCCCTCTCTTCCTCTCCTCTCAAAGTCCCTCTCTTCCTCTCCTCTCACAGTCCCTCTCTTCCTCTCCTCTCACAGTCCCTCTCTTCCTCTCCTTTCACAGCCCCTCTCCTCTCACTGTCCCTCTCTTCCTCTCCTCTCACAGTCCCTCTCCTCCTCTCCTCTCACAGTCCCTCTCTTCCTCTCCTCTCACAGCCCCTCTCTTCCTCTCCTCTCACAGTCCCTCTCTTGCTCTCCTCTCACAGTCCCTCTCTTCCTCTCCTCTCACAGTCCCTCTCTTCCTCTCCTCTCACAGCCCCTCTCCTCTCACAGTCCCTCTCTTCCTTTCCTCTCACAGCCCCTCTCTTCCTCTCCTCTCACAGCCCCTCTCTTCCTTTCCTCTCACAGTCCCTCTCTTCCTTTCCTCTCACAGTCCCTCTCCTCCTCTCCTCTCACAGTCCCTCTCTTCCTTTCCTCTCACAGTCCCTATCTTCCTCTCCTCTCACAGCCCATCTCTTCCTCTCCTATCACAGTCCCTCTCTTCCTCTCCTCTCACTGTCCATCTCTTCCTTTCCTCTCACAGTCCCTCTCTTCCTCTCCTCTCACAGTCCCTCTCTTCCTCTCCTCTCACAGTCCCTCTCTTCCTCTCCTCTCACAGTCCCTCTCTTCCTCTCCTCTCACAGCCCCTCTCCTCTCACAGTCCCTCTCTTCCTCTCCTCTCACAGTCCCTCTCCTCCTCTCCTCTCACAGTCCCTCTCTTCCTCTCCTCTCACAGCCCCTCTCTTCCTCTCCTCTCACAGTCCCTCTCTTCCTCTCCTCTCACAGTCCCTCTCTTCCTCTCCTCTCACAGTCCCTCTCTTCCTCTCCTCTCACAGTCCCTCTCTTCCTCTCCTCTCACAGCCCCTCTCCTCTCACAGTCCCTCTCTTCCTTTCCTCTCACAGCCCCTCTCTTCCTCTCCTCTCACAGCCCCTCTCTTCCTTTCCTCTCACAGTCCCTCTCTTCCTTTCCTCTCACAGTCCCTCTCTTCCTCTCCTCTCACAGTCCCTCTCTTCCTCTCCTCTCACAGCCCCTCTCTTCCTTTCCTCTCACAGTCCCTCTCTTCCTTTCCTCTCACAGTCCCTCTCTTCCTCTCCTCTCACAGTCCCTCTCTTCCTCTCCTCTCACAGCCCCTCTCTTCCTCTCCTCTCACAGTCCCTCTCCTCCTCTCCTCTCACAGTCCCTCTCTTCCTTTCCTCTCACAGTCCCTATCTTCCTCTCCTCTCACAGCCCATCTCTTCCTCTCCTATCACAGTCCCTCTCTTCCTCTCCTCTCACTGTCCATCTCTTCCTCTCCTCTCACAGTCCCTCTCTTCCTCTCCTCTCACAGTCCCTCTCTTCCTCTCCTCTCACAGTCCCTCTCTTCCTCTCCTCTCACAGTCCCTCTCTTCCTCTCCTCTCACAGCCCCTCTCCTCTCACTGTCCCTCTCTTCCTCTCCTCTCACAGTCCCTCTCCTCCTCTCCTCTCACAGTCCCTCTCTTCCTCTCCTCTCACAGCCCCTCTCTTCCTCTCCTCTCACAGTCCCTCTCTTCCTCTCCTCTCACAGTCCCTCTCTTCCTCTCCTCTCACAGTCCCTCTCTTCCTCTCCTCTCACAGTCCCTCTCTTCCTCTCCTCTCACAGCCCCTCTCCTCTCACAGTCCCTCTCTTCCTTTCCTCTCACAGCCCCTCTCTTCCTCTCCTCTCACAGTCCCTCTCTTCCTCTCCTCTCACAGTCCCTCTCTTCCTCTCCTCTCACAGCCCCTCTCTTCCTTTCCTCTCACAGTCCCTCTCTTCCTTTCCTCTCACAGTCCCTCTCTTCCTTTCCTCTCACAGTCCCTCTCTTCCTCTCCTCTCACAGCCCCTCTCTTCCTTTCCTCTCACAGTCCCTCTCTTCCTTTCCTCTCACAGTCCCTCTCTTCCTCTCCTCTCACAGTCCCTCTCTTACTCTCCTCTCACAGTCCCTCTCTTCCTCTCCTCTCACAGTCCCTCTCTTCCTCTCCTCTCACAGTCCCTCTCTTCCTCTCCTCTCACAGTCCCTCTCTTCCTCTCCTCTCACAGTCCCTCTCTTCCTCTCCTCTCACAGTCCCTCTCTTCCTCTCCTATCACAGTCCCTCTCTTCCTCTCCTCTCACAGTCCCTCTCTTCCATTCCTCTCACAGTCCCTCTCTTCCTTTCCTCTCACAGTCCCTCCCCTCCTCTCCTCTCACAGTCCCTCTCCTCCTCTCCTCTCACAGTCCCTCTCTTCCTTTCCTCTCACAGTCCCTCTCTTCCTCTCCTCTCAAAGTCCCTCTCTTCCTCTCCTATCACAGTCCCTCTCTTCCTCTCCTCTCACAGTCCCTCTCTTCCATTCCTCTCACAGTCCCTCTCTTCCTATCCTCTCACAGTCCCTCTCCTCCTCTCCTCTCACAGTCCCTCTCTTCCTTTCCTCTCACAGTCCCTCTCTTCCTCTCCTCTCACAGCCCATCTCTTCCTCTCCTATAACAGTCCCTCTCTTCCTCTCCTCTCACTGTCCATCTCTTCCTTTCCTCTCACAGTCCCTCTCTTCCTCTCCTCTCACAGTCCCTCTCTTCCTCTCCTCTCAAAGTCCCTCTCTTCCTCTCCTCTCACAGTCCCTCTCTTCCTCTCCTCTCACAGTCCCTCTCTTCCTCTCCTTTCACAGCCCCTCTCCTCTCACTGTCCCTCTCTTCCTCTCCTCTCACAGTCCCTCTCCTCCTCTCCTCTCACAGTCCCTCTCTTCCTCTCCTCTCACAGCCCCTCTCTTCCTCTCCTCTCACAGTCCCTCTCTTGCTCTCCTCTCACAGTCCCTCTCTTCCTCTCCTCTCACAGTCCCTCTCTTCCTCTCCTCTCACAGCCCCTCTCCTCTCACAGTCCCTCTCTTCCTTTCCTCTCACAGCCCCTCTCTTCCTCTCCTCTCACAGCCCCTCTCTTCCTTTCCTCTCACAGTCCCTCTCTTCCTTTCCTCTCACAGTCCCTCTCCTCCTCTCCTCTCACAGTCCCTCTCTTCCTTTCCTCTCACAGTCCCTCTCTTCCTCTCCTCTCACAGTCCCTCTCTTCCTCTCCTCTCACAGTCCCTCTCTTCCTCTCCTCTCACAGTCCCTCTCTTCCTCTCCTCTCACAGCCCCTCTCCTCTCACAGTCCCTCTCTTCCTCTCCTCTCACAGTCCCTCTCCTCCTCTCCTCTCACAGTCCCTCTCTTCCTCTCCTCTCACAGCCCCTCTCTTCCTCTCCTCTCACAGTCCCTCTCTTCCTCTCCTCTCACAGTCCCTCTCTTCCTCTCCTCTCACAGTCCCTCTCTTCCTCTCCTCTCACAGTCCCTCTCTTCCTCTCCTCTCACAGCCCCTCTCCTCTCACAGTCCCTCTCTTCCTCTCCTCTCACAGTCCCTCTCCTCCTCTCCTCTTACAGTCCCTCTCTTCCTTTCCTCTCACAGCCCCTCTCTTCCTCTCCTCTCACAGCCCCTCTCTTCCTTTCCTCTCACAGTCCCTCTCTTCCTTTCCTCTCACAGTCCCTCTCTTCCTCTCCTCTCACAGTCCCTCTCTTCCTCTCCTCTCACAGCCCCTCTCTTCCTTTCCTCTCACAGTCCCTCTCTTCCTTTCCTCTCACAGTCCCTCTCTTCCTCTCCTCTCACAGTCCCTCTCTTCCTCTCCTCTCACAGCCCCTCTCTTCCTCTTCCCTCACAGTCCCTCTCCTCCTCTCCTCTCACAGTCCCTCTCTTCCTTTCCTCTCACAGTCCCTATCTTCCTCTCCTCTCACAGCCCATCTCTTCCTCTCCTATCACAGTCCCTCTCTTCCTCTCCTCTCACTGTCCATCTCTTCCTTTCCTCTCACAGTCCCTCTCTTCCTCTCCTCTCACAGTCCCTCTCTTCCTCTCCTCTCACAGTCCCTCTCTTCCTCTCCTCTCACAGTCCCTCTCTTCCTCTCCTCTCACAGTCCCTCTCTTCCTCTCCTCTCACAGCCCCTCTCCTCTCACAGTCCCTCTCTTCCTCTCCTCTCACAGTCCCTCTCTTCCTCTCCTCTCACAGTCCCTCTCTTCCTCTCCTCTCACAGTCCCTCTCTTCCTCTCCTCTCACAGCCCCTCTCCTCTCACTGTCCCTCTCTTCCTCTCCTCTCACAGTCCCTCTCTTCCTCTCCTCTCACAGTCCCTCTCTTCCTCTCCTCTCACAGTCCCTCTCTTCCTCTCCTCTCACAGCCCCTCTCCTCTCACAGTCCCTCTCTTCCTCTCCTCTCACAGTCCCTCTCCTCCTCTCCTCTCACAGTCCCTCTCTTCCTTTCCTCTCACAGTCCCTCTCTTCCTCTCCTCTCACAGTCCCTCTCTTCCTCTCCTCTCACAGCCCCTCTCTTCCTCTCCTCTCACAGTCCCTCTCTTCCTCTCCTCTCACAGTCCCTCTCTTCCTCTCCTCTCACAGCCCCTCTCTTCCTCTCCTCTCAATGCCCCTTTCATTTTTCTTCCTTCCCGATGAGGGATTGCGTTACATCAACACCTTGCACACGTCTAGGTTAAGTGTATATTTGTACAAATTAAATTGTTTCAAGCTGACATATGGAAATAGTGTTTGTGGATAGGGAGAGGCTGGGATGATGAATGAGGTGACAGAACCAATTGGGTGTGTGATTACACATCATCCCCAGGCCTTACCCACAATCCTCCTTGATGAGTCACCTCAGACATAGACAGGATATGCATGACCCACTAATTGTCAGCACTAAATAGAGGACATCTATGATATAATACTAAGATACACCAATACACTAATAGACCACACTAGGGCACACACAGGCTCACACAAACACACACACGCCAACTCCAACTTAGCCCTTGTTCGGTGAACATAACCCATCATTAATATATAAAATCGCACCCATGAATATATTGTAACCATGTAAATGTATCCCCAGATGGATTATTGATTGCTATGTGGAGTAATGTGTAATTGATAACACATTCTGTACGCTGGATGTCTTCAGAATACAACGACTAACAAAAACTGCTGATGCTAAAAATCTGAAATGTAGACTACAGCGTGCAAGGTGAAGGGGTAGAGAGAGAGAAACTGAGGAGAGAGAGAGACAGAGGAGAGAGTGAGAGAGAGATAGAGAAACTGAGGAGAGAGAGAGGGAGACAGAGAAACTGATGAGAGAGAGAGGGAGACAGAGAAACTGAGGAGAGAGAGAGAGAGAGAAAGAAATTGAGGAGAGATAGAGAGAGAGAGAGGTAGAGGGAGAGGGAGAGAGAGAGAGAGAAGGGGAGAGAACTGAGGAGGAGAGATGTGGCATTTCTTATTCAGCAGAGGAAGTGGGCAGGGAGAAACATGAAATTAGCACAAATTGATTATCTGTCCACCGCGGGCAGCCCTAGGAGCCAAGCAGAGGAGAGGAGAAAAAAAAATTGATTGACTTCTCAATGGCTAGCTGGACTGCTTCCTCTGGAGAGGTGGAATAGCTGGGCTGTTTCCTCTGGAGAGGTGGAATAGCTGGACTGTTTCCTATGGAGAGGCGGAATAGCTGGGCTGTTTCCTCTGGAGTGGTGGAATAGCTGGACTGCTTCCTCTGGAGAGGCGGAATAGCTGGACTGCTTCCTCTGGAGAGGTGGAATAGCTGGACTGTTTCCTCTGGAGAGGCGGAATAGCTGGACTGCATCCTCTGGAGAGGCGGAATAGAGCTAACTGAACTGCTGATCCATGGGTCCAGCAGCTGTATTCAAACTACAGACCTATTGCTATAATAGTGCTATGGTAATAACAGTATCATAAAATATCTTTTTATGTTCATTAGTCATGAAATAGCCCTCCAGCTAAATGGTGTGGGCTAATTAGGATATAGATTCACTCATTAAACAACTTTATATAGTTATTCACTGTGCATTAGTGCAGCAATGTTATGACCAATGATGAACTCAGTGTTACCAACGCTCCAAGACAGGGGAAAGTGACTTACTTAATCCATCTGAAAATGATTTTAGCCATCGTTAGCCAATACAGAAAGAATGGGAGAAACTCCAGGCGCATAGGCATTGGCGTAATCATTTTAATCTACCAACCAATCATCTCCCACAACACCTTCCCCCTAACCCTCCCTCTGTACTCAAGCACACCACAAGCACAGAGCCACGCCTTGCAGTCGTGTGATTCACTAAAATTAAATGATGCCAAACGCTTTACTTATAGTATGTCACTCCCGTAGAATTCTATGGTCACTCCCACTAAGGCCAGCTCTGAATCCTCCATGTGCCAGGCTTATATGCCTTGGGATGAGGTATGCCCTGAAATACCATCTACTGTTTATAGGTCTGTCCCTTAGAGGCAAACGGCTCAGCAATGTGCTGTTTCAGAGATAGAGGAGTTCAGTGTGCAATAGATACGACAGTGGTTAAGACATTTTTTTTCGCTCACTCACACACACACTCACACGCACGCACGAACACACACACACACACACACACAGCCTCTTTAATGCAGTCAAGGATACTTGGACAGACAGAAAAAAAAAGTTATAATACATTTCTCCCATTGAACTGACTCCCTGTCTACCACAGCATAATGGTCCTGAACCTTCCTTTCCACACTGCCTTGCAGCAGATGTCTGGGTCGGAAATTGAATTGCAACTCCCAAGGGCTGGGTGGCAAATTGGTGAAACAAACTTTTTTTTTTTTTTTTTCCCGGTCCAACTTTATTAGGTGGAATGATGTTGGTTAGAGAAACATTTCAAAATAGCAGGTTAAAGGTTAAAGTTCGTTGGGCGCTTTCCAGTTCTCTACTTCACTGACAGCAGGGAAACTCAACTTGTGGAATCAGATGCTGACATCCCTTTCTCCAACAAAAAAAAACGGTTGTTTATGGGAGCCTGCTGTGTCTATCTCGTCCTGTAAGCACTAGCCACATACACACTCAGAAGTGATATCTAGAAACTAAAAGGGCACTTTGGCTGTCCCCATCGGAGAACCCTTTGAAGAACACTTGGTTGGTTGGGACGTCACTAGGCATTCAGAACATCCGGGGGCTCAGCCCAAAAGGCCTGGGGCTGACTCCGGGGGGAGGGGGATTTGATCCATGGGCGACCGAAATGAAGCGCCCTGCACTCTTGGCCTAGCACGCTAGCAGTGGACATTTAGCATAGCTCACTGCTTTCTTCCACACGCCTGATAATGAACACTTCTTTAATATTAACTCAATGGATTGTGGTCTGCTAACTAATGGTGAGCTAGTCATGCTGCGCACACTGTGATGTTCCAGAACAATCCAAATGGGGGGGGGGGCGACAATATTAGCTACAGGACAATATTTCTACCTAATTAAATTACACCAAAACAAATACACCCCCTGTAGTAACAACACTTCCCAATTTTACACACATGTACATACCAGCATACAATCCTTTCTCCCAACTAAATAGTCACAATGTTTGCGAGTTATATTACACAGTACTAGGATGTTAGTCCATCCCATAAAGATTAGAAATTAAACAAAATTAAACTGTAGGTGCAGACCTGTCTATGACATCACTCTTTCCCAAGCCTGTTAGTAGGTATATCTTTGTCAACTGTCATGATGCATTCCATCTTGGGTCATTGGGCTCCTAAGCCAGGTATGTAGACGTCTTTAATGTACTGAAAGATCTCTCAGAGCTGCTAACTGGGATGGTCAGCGCGGCCTGCATGATTGCCTTCAGTGATGGGAACATATCAGGGTCTAACAATTTATACAAACAGGACATGTCAGAAGTGGCATCTTTCTTTTTTTTTTGAGAGGTAATGTTTAGCAAGGACTTCTTCCTCTGGCTTGAGAGGAATATGCCATGTTTGTCTTGTGTGGGCCTCCCCTTTCTCTATGGACACTGTTAACAAATCTCCAAACGAGCTTCAACGCCATACAACACACTGACTTCGAACTGGAGGTTGGATGGTATATTTTTCATCACTCAATGACAGAATTGAAAACCATTCCATGAATAACGCATGCTGTTTCCACAAAACAACTTTTAGTATGCATCGACTAGACGTCTACTTTGACAAACTTTCTCTCTTCTTTCTCCTCTCTGTCTCATTCTCTCGTTCTCTTTCTTCCCCTGACCTACTTTGTGCAGCTTGTAATATCACTAAGGCTCTATTCCTTTGTCTCTCAGTGTGCTGGAGAAGACTGGGATCTTTCAAGTCTCTCCCGTCTTATCCTGGCGGCTGGAGAAGTCCATCCCAGTGAATGATGCTGGATGGATCCCACCTCCCTGGCCCTGCCCAATCGCTCCCAATATGTCCTGTGGAATTGTATTCTGGGGGGTTAAGGAGCTTATTTGTCTTGTGTACAACGTTATTGGAAGGGCTAAGCAATGATTTGCCATGGGAGCGGGAGGGGAGCGTAAAACCTTTCTGTGCAGAGTATCTCATTAAAGCTGAACTCCCGTGTTTGTTACCTCTTGGAACACAGTGGGGAACATTTCTCACAGCCCCACGTCAATCACTGCTTCCCCCAAATCATCCAGCTGCCTGGTAAACTACTTCTCCAGTCTCATGACTCCCAATCACCTGTCCCACAGGGATGTATCCATGACTCCCAATCACCTGTCCCACAGGGATGTATCCATGACTCCCAATCACCTGTCCCACAGGGATGTATCCATCTGGTCAACATTTACAACATTGGGCTTATTTCTTATGATGTCATCCTTTATTTTAGAGAATGCAGCAGAACACATCTTTGTTCCCAACTATTTTGCAATGTTAATTTCCCTTTGTTTATTTTGTTCAATACCCTCCCTGGTCACTAGCCATGTGCTGTAAGGGAGTGTGACATTGAATGCCTTAAACAGAAATATAATTTTTGCCTCTTTTTGGGGGGCTGTATGTCCCACTAAATCACTCTAGAGGGAGTAACAGTGCATCCTGCTCTCTGCTCCTGAATCCACCATTAACTGCTTTTGGTTAGACTGGTTTTGGTTACTTTATATTTCTCGGTAACACACCAATGAGAATCACTATAGGAGCCATTATTCAGATGAACTTCTGTGCTTTTAAGTTTTAAGGTCTAAACGACGAGGCACCCACTCCAAAATCCAAAACCCAGCCGTGAGGCTTCAGTTCCTCTGCTCTGCATACTGCTCTGTGATTCGTCATGCATGAAGAGTAAAACAAGAAACAAGAACAATTAAGCATTCATTTCACCTTCCCCTTTAACCATATTCAGGGAAGTTAAATTAGAAATCAAAGTGCAAAACAGTTCCACTTAAGTCAAGGCCCCAGCGACTCTTTGACTCTTTTAACTGCATCAAGACGCGGGGAAACAATGTCTAGCTCTGTAACTGCTAGCTAACAGGGTAATATCATGTTGTTGTTGTAGCTCTGTAACTGCTAGCTAACAGGGTAAAATCATGTTGTTGTTGTTGTAGCTCTGTAACTGCTAGCTAACAGGGTAATATCATGTTGTTGTTGTAGCTCTGTAACTGCTAGCTAACAGGGTAAAATCATGTTGTTGTTGTTGTAGCTCTGTAACTACTAGCTAACAGGGTAATATCATGTTGTTGTTGTAGCTCTGTAACTGCTAGCTAACGGGGAAATATAATGTTGTTGTTGTAGTTCTGTAACTACTAGCTAACAGGGTAATATCATTTTGTTGTTGTAGCTCTGTAACTACTAGCTAACAGGGTAATATCATGTTGTTGTTGTAGCTCTGTAACTACTAGCTAACAGGGTAATATGTTGTTGTTGTAGTTCTGTAACTACTAGCTAACAGGGTAATATCATTTTGTTGTTGTAGCTCTGTAACTACTAGCTAGCAGGGTAATATCATGTTGTTGTTGTAGCTCTGTAACTACTAGCTAACAGGGAAATATCATGTTGTTGTTGTAGCTCTGTAACTACTAGCTAACAGGGTAATATCATGTTGTTGTTGTAGCTCTGTAACTGCTAGCTAACAGGGTAATATCATGTTGTTGTTGTAGCTCTGTAACTACTAGCTAACAGGGTAATATCATGTTGTTGTTGTAGCTCTGTAACTGCTAGCTAACAGGGTAAAATCATGTTGTTGTTGTAGCTCTGTAACTACTAGCTAACAGGGTGATATCATGTTGTGTTTATGTTCTTGTAGCTCTGTAACTGCTAGCTAACAGGGTAATATCATGTTGTTGTTGTAGCTCTGTAACTACTAGCTAACAGGGTGATATCATGTTGTTGTTGTAGCTCTGTAACTGCTAGCTAACAGGGTAATATCATGTTGTTGTTGTAGCTCTGTAACTACTAGCTAACAGGGTAATATCATGTTGTTGTTGTAGCTCTGTAACTGCTAGCTAACAGGGTAATATCATGTTGTTGTTGTAGCTCTGTAACTACTAGCTAACAGGGTAATATCATGTTGTTGTTGTAGCTCTGTAACTGCTAGCTAACAGGGTAATATCATGTTGTTGTTGTAGCTCTGTAACTGCTAGCTAACAGGGTAATATCATGTTGTTGTTGTAGCTCTGTAACTGCTAGCTAACAGGGTAATATCATGTTGTTGTTGTAGCTCTGTAACTGCTAGCTAACAGGGTAATATCATGTTGTTGTTGTAGCTCTGTAACTGCTAGCTAACAGGGTAATATCATGTTGTTGTTGTAGCTCTGTAACTGCTAGCTAACAGGGTAATATCATGTTGTTGTTGTTGTAGCTCTGTAACTACTAGCTAACAGGGTAATATCATGTTGTTGTTGTAGCTCTGTAACTACTAGCTAACAGGGTAATATCATGTTGTGTTTATGTTGTTGTAGCTCTGTAACTACTAGCTAACAGGGTAATATCATGTTGTTGTTGTAGCTCTGTAACTGCTAGCTAACAGGGTAATATCATGTTGTTGTTGTAGCTCTGTAACTACTAGCTAACAGGGTAATATAACAGGGTAAAGCTGATGGCGCCGGAGGGGATGGCTGCCGTTTTATGGCTATTAACCAACCTTGCTATTCTTTCTGTCCAACATTGTTTGCAACTTCTTTAATTATTTTTTACTTTTCTTAAAACTGCAATGTTGGTTAAGGGCTTGTAAGTAAGCATTTTACTGTTGTGTTCGGCGCATGTGACAAATACAGTTTCATTTCGTTTGATCATGTTGTGTTTATGTTGTTGTAGCTCTGTAACTGCTAGCTAACAGGGTAATATCATGTTGTTGTTGTAGCTCTGTAACTACTAGCTAACAGGGTAATATCATGTTGTTGTTGTAGCTCTGTAACTGCTAGCTAACAGGGTAATATCATGTTGTTGTTGTAGCTCTGTAACTACTAGCTAACAGGGTAATATCATGTTGTTGTTGTAGCTCTGTAACTGCTAGCTAACAGGGTAATATCATGTTGTTGTTGTAGCTCTGTAACTGCTAGCTAACAGGGTAATATCATGTTGTTGTTGTAGCTCTGTAACTGCTAGCTAACAGGGTAATATCATGTTGTTGTTGTAGCTCTGTAACTGCTAGCTAACAGGGTAATATCATGTTGTTGTTGTAGCTCTGTAACTGCTAGCTAACAGGGTAATATCATGTTGTTGTTGTTGTAGCTCTGTAACTACTAGCTAACAGGGTAATATCATGTTGTTGTTGTAGCTCTGTAACTACTAGCTAACAGGGTAATATCATGTTGTGTTTATGTTGTTGTAGCTCTGTAACTACTAGCTAACAGGGTAATATCATGTTGTTGTTGTAGCTCTGTAACTGCTAGCTAACAGGGTAATATCATGTTGTTGTTGTAGCTCTGTAACTACTAGCTAACAGGGTAATATAACAGGGTAAAGCTGATGGCGCCGGAGGGGATGGCTGCCGTTTTATGGCTATTAACCAACCTTGCTATTCTTTCTGTCCAACATTGTTTGCAACTTCTTTAATTATTTTTTACTTTTCTTAAAACTGCAATGTTGGTTAAGGGCTTGTAAGTAAGCATTTTACTGTTGTGTTCGGCGCATGTGACAAATACAGTTTCATTTCGTTTGATCATGTTGTGTTTATGTTGTTGTAGCTCTGTAACTGCTAGCTAACAGGGTAATATCATGTTGTTGTTGTAGCTCTGTAACTACTAGCTAACAGGGTAATATCATGTTGTTGTTGTAGCTCTGTAACTACTAGCTAACAGGGTAATATCATGTTGTTGTTGTAGCTCTGTAACTACTAGCTAACAGGGTAATATCATGTTGTTGTTGTAGCTCTGTAACTGCTAGCTAACAGGGTAATATCATGTTGTTGTTGTAGCTCTGTAACTACTAGCTAACAGGGTAATATCATGTTGTTGTTGTAGCTCTGTAACTACTAGCTAACAGGGTAATATCATGTTGTTGTTGTAGCTCTGTAACTACTAGCTAACAGGGTAATATCATGTTGTTGTTGTAGCTCTGTAACTACTAGCTAACAGGGTAATATCATGTTGTTGTTGTAGCTCTGTAACTACTAGCTAACAGGGTAATATCATGTTGTTGTTGTAGCTCTGTAACTGCTAGCTAACAGGGTAATATCATGTTGTTGTTGTAGCTCTGTAACTACTAGCTAACAGGGTAATATCATGTTGTTGTTGTAGCTCTGTAACTGCTAGCTAACAGGGAAATATCATGTTGTGTTTATGTTGTTGTAGCTCTGTAACTACTAGCTAACAGGGTAATATCATGTTGTTGTTGTAGCTCTGTATCTACTAGCTAACAGGGTAATATCATGTTGTTGTTGTAGCTCTGTAACTACTAGCTAACAGGGTAATATCATGTTGTTGTTGTAGCTCTGTAACTACTAGCTAACAGGGTAATATCATGTTGTTGTTGTAGCTCTGTAACTGCTAGCTAACAGGGTAATATCATGTTGTTGTTGTAGCTCTGTAACTACTAGCTAACAGGGTAATATCATGTTGTGTTAATGTTGTTGTAGCTCTGTAACTGCTAGCTAACAGGGTAATATCATGTTGTGTTTATGTTGTTGTAGCTCTGTAACTACTAGCTAACAGGGTAATATCATGTTGTTGTTGTAGCTCTGTAACTGCTAGCTAACAGGGTAATATCATGTTGTTGTTGTAGCTCTGTAACTACTAGCTAACAGGGTAATATCATGTTGTTGTTGTAGCTCTGTAACTACTAGCTAACAGGGAAATATCATGTTGTGTTTATGTTGTTGTATGCCTCTCCGGAGACATTAAACACTAATTAGAACAAGTGTGGTGACCCGATGCGTTCCAATGCTTCTACCTCTGATCTAACTTCAATCAGCTAATAAACAGCTGAGCCAGTCGCTGCTCACCAAATTAAAGTAGAGTGTTAGCTAGACAGCTGAGAGGATCTTTGGTGATTAAGGAAGCTGACGGTCATAGAACACTTAAAGATCATTAAAGGTGGACTAGTACTAACTGGAGGACGGGGGATGCATCCCAAATGGCAACTTATTCGCTAACGAGTGCACTACGTTTGACCAGAGCCCTATGGGCCCACATCAAAAGTTGTGGACTACATAGGGAATAGGGTACCATTTGGGATGCAGTAAATGTGTACAGTACATGTCTTTAGTATGATCAGTTAGTAGAAACACGATACTGTAAAAGTGTTCAGTAGGGGCAGTTAGTTGAAACAGGGTGCTGTAAATGTGTTTAGTACTGGGGCAGTTAGTAGAAACAGGGTGCTGTAAATGTGTTCAGTAATGGGGCAGTTAGTTGAAACAGGGTGCTGTAAATGTGTTCAGTAGGGGCAGTTAGTTGAAACAGGGTGCTGTAAAAGTGTTCAGTAGGGGCAGTTAGTTGAAACAGGGTGCTGTAAATGTGTTCAGTAGGGGCAGTTAGTTGAAACAGGGTGCTGTAAATGTGTTCAGTAGGGGCAGTTAGTTGAAACAGGGTGCTGTAAATGTGTTCAGTAGGGGCAGTTAGTTGAAACACGGTGCTGTAAATGTGTTTAGTACTGGGGCAGCTAGTAGAAACAGGGTGCTGTAAATGTGTTCAGTAATGGGGCAGTTAGTTGAAACAGGGTGCAGTACATTTGTTCAGTAGGGGCAGTTAGTAGAAACAGGGTGCTGTAAATGTGTTCAGTAGGGGCAGTTAGTTGAAACAGGGTGCTGTAAATGTGTTTAGTACTGGGGCAGTTAGTAGAAACAGGGTGCTGTAAATGTGTTCAGTAGGGGCAGTTAGTTGAAACAGGGTGCTGTAAATGTGTTCAGTAGGGGCAGTTAGTTGAAACAGGGTGCTGTAAATGTGTTCAGTAGGGGCAGTTAGTTGAAACACGGTGCTGTAAATGTGTTCAGTAGGGGCAGTTAGTTGAAACAGGGTGCTGTAAATGTGTTCAGTAGGGGCAGTTAGTTGAAACAGGGTGCTGTAAATGTGTTCAGTAGGGGCAGTTAGTTGAAACAGGGTGCTGTAAATGTGTTTAGTACTGGGGCAGTTAGTAGAAACAGGGTGCTGTAAATGTGTTCAGTAGGGGCAGTTAGTTGAAACAGGGTGCTGTAAATGTGTTTAGTACTGGGGCAGTTAGCAAAAACAGGATGATGTAAATGTGTTCAGTAATGGGGCGGTTAGTAGAAATATAATTTATTGAAAAGCAGTTCCACTATCAAGAGTTGTCAAAGGAATTAGTTAGGAAAGGAAACCTTTTGGGTCGCGTATTCTTGGATCAAAGCAGAAATAACTAAATGCGATTCTCCCTACAGCGGCTGTAGGTATTCTAAAGAGTGATGATTGCAAGGCCAAGTTTTGCAATTAGTACAATTATTTTTCAGTTTGGTGATTCATATTACAAATCCAATTAGTTTCTATCAGCCTAGCGTGTCAGCACCTAGCTGACATAAGCTATCAGAATTTACATTACATTTCCAATATCTTTTTGGCATGTGTAACAGTGGTGAGACATTTTAACTATGTATTATGCATGTAATTACGTCTATTTAATTTCAGTCAAACTGAATCCTGAACTATCAATCCTTCTGTCCAGGTTCACACTGTATTCATTTGGCAATACTGACTTGATAATAAAACACACCGTAGCCACATACCAAGACACACAAACATAATAAAGAACATGTCAACTTCTCCAGCTACTGAAAATGTATTCAATCTGTGGCAGAAAAAGGTTCCAAACGTTGGAACCTCATTGTGAAAGAACTAAACTAAACTAGCCAGGTAATATAGTGCACATAGTCAGAACAATCGTCTGTTTTGTAATGTATACTTAGAATAACCAAATATTAATCTATTTGATGATAAAGATGACATTTTTTGCCGTCGTCAAACACATTGTGAGAGCTTACCTACTTGGTCTCTGACGGAAACGTGGACGCCATAACAACGTGCAGAGGGAAAATCGTGGACACCATAACAATATGCAGGGGGAACATCGTGGACACCACAACAACGTGCAGAGGGAACATCTTGGACACCGTAAAAATATGCAGAGGGAACATCGTGGACACCATAACAACGTGCAGAGGGAACATCGTGGACTCCATCAAAATATGCAGAGGGAACATCGTGGACACCATAACAACGTGCAGAGGGATCATTGTGGACACCATAACAACGTGCAGAGGGATCATTGTGGACACCATAACAACGTGCAGAGGGAACATTGTGGACACCATAACAACGTGCAGAGGGAACATTGTGGACACCATAACAACGTGCAGAGGGAACATTGTGGACACCATAACAATGTGCAGAGGGAACATCGTGGACACCATAAAAATATGCAGAGGGCACATCGTGGACACCATAACAATGTGCACATAGTCGGAGCCTTACCTGCCCTGCACCTTGATATCAGAGATGGCGTAGAAGTATCTGGACAGATTGTTCTCATCCACCATGGTGGCCCCGGTGGCCGGTCGGAGGAGCCGGACCCTCAGGTCTGTAATGGTGAAGAAGTCCCTCAGGTTCTTGGTAGTGTCTAACTGACCGTAGAGGGATGCCATGTTGTGGAGGTGTGGACCGGCGAACAGTGCGAAACGGTCCTTGATCTCGAAGCGGACGGTTTTAGCGTTCTTCCACACGTAGCCCCTGGAGTAGTCCTCGGTACAGATGATGTCTAGGAGGGTGTGCTGGGTCAGGTCCTGGACAGTCTTGTGCTCCATGGTGAAGGCGTCTAGACAGTCTGTGGCGTAGAACTGGTAGGGTTGCCAGGTCTTACCGTAGTCCAGCGACTTCTCCAGAATCATCTGTTCCGGGCGGCCGGACTCGAAGGTGACCACGATGTCATCAGTCAGCTCAATGGTTTTTTTCCAGGACAGCGTGATGTTGACCAGGAGGGCCTTGGGGTATCTCTTCCAGGAACTGGACTGCCAGAAGGTCGTGGGGTTGCGACCCTCGAAATCGAACATGAGCTCCGGAGGGTGGGCCAGGTCCTCGTTTTGGGCGTCGCATTCGTTGTTACACATGTAAGGATTCTCCTACAAGACAGAGAAAGAGAAAGGCAGAGATTTAGGAATCTTAACGGTAAACAATAACACAGGTGCCAAAAGCTCCTTTTTTACGAGCCTTGAGTCTTCTATGTAGCCAAGAATAGGTTAAAGAAATCGACTTGTAAGGATATACTCCCTGCAGTATACAGCACAGAGGCCTAGTATGACTATAAAACGGGATAATTGTGTAATAGTTATTGATGTGCTTGTGGGGACCAGGGTTCTAGCTGCGGTGCTGGGTGAGGGGCTAGCCCCATTAGAAAACACCCAGAGACAGATTACATTTTTATGGGGACGTTTCAGAGAAGTCCCCCCTCCATGTACGACTTACACCTTCCCTCTTCAGAGAAGTCCCCCTCCACCTACGATTTACACCCTAACTCTTTAGAGAAGTCCCCCTCCACCTATGACTTACACCCTAACTCTTTAGAGAAGTCCCCCTCCACCTACGACTTACACCCTACCTCTTCAGAGAAGTCCCCCTCCACCTACGACTTACACCCTACCTCTTCAGAGAAGTCCCCCTCCACCTACGACTTACACCCTAACTCTTTAGAGAAGTCCCCCTCCACCTACGACTTACCTCTTCTCATAGCCACACTGCAAGAACCATAGTTAGACAGGGTCTAGCATTTGTATCTTCTGTCATATTCACTGTATCATTTATTAAATACTTATCTCTGTGTTTAGGTCTTTGCTTTATCTCTCCCGCCATTATAAACAGCATTAAAGTCCTGAGGGGTGGATAGAGAATAGTAAGGAATACCTTCAGTAGCAAGTATGAAGTGAAGGTCAGTCTAACAAGGGGAGAATAACCTGCTCCATCTGAGTTTCATGTCTGGGTAAGTCAAGAGGTGTGTGTGCCTTTTGTCAATTCTGACATTGAGGGATGAAAAATATACCATCCAACCTCAAGTTCAAAGTCAAGGCTATCACTCAGAGAGAGGGAGAGCATAAC
This sequence comes from Coregonus lavaretus, assembly GCF_964263955.1. NCBI lineage: Eukaryota > Metazoa > Chordata > Actinopteri > Salmoniformes > Salmonidae > Coregonus > Coregonus lavaretus. Next base: position 14,467 of record NW_028165227.1, on the reverse strand, counting down.
ATAGAAGATAGCAGTAGCAGTAGTAGCAGCAGAGGGTACTTGGAGAGGGTATTCTCTCTCTCTGTCTCTCTGTCTCTGTCTCTCTCTCTCTCTCTCTCTCTCTCTCTCTCTCTCTCTGTCTCTGTCTCCATCTCTCTCTCTCTCTCTCTCTCTCTGTCTCTCTGTCTCTGTCTCTCTCTCTCTCTCTCTCTCTCTCTCTCTCTCTCTCTGTCTCTGTCTCTGTCTCTCTCTCTCTCTCTCTCTCTCTCTCTCTCTCTCTCTCTCTCTCTCTCTCTCTCTCTCTCAATTCAATTCAATTCAATTTAAGGGCTTTATTGGCATGGGAAACGTGTGTTAACATTGCCAAAGCAAGTGAAGTAGATAGTAAACAAAAGTGAAATAAACAATAAATATTAACAGTAAACATTACACTCAGAAGTTTCAAAAGAATAAAGACATTTCAAATGTCATATTATGTATATATACAGTGTTGTAACAATGTGCAAATAGTTAAAGTACAAATGGGAAAATAAATAAACATAAATATGGGTTGTATTTACAATGGTGTTTGTTCTTCACTGGTTGCCCTTTTCTTGTGGCAACAGGTCACAAATCTTGCAGCTGTGATGGCACACTGTGGTTTTTCACCCAGTAGATAAGGGAGTTTATCAAAATTGGGTTTGTTTTCAAATTCTTTGTGGATCGCTGTAATCTGAGGGAAATATGTGTCTCTAATATGGTCATACATTTGGCAGGAGGTTAGGAAGTGCAGCTCAGTTTCCACCTCATTTTGTGGGCAGTGTGCACATAGCCTGTCTTCTCTTGAGAGCCAGGTCTGCCTACGGCGGCCTTTCTCAATAGCAAGGCTATGCTCACTGAGTCTGTACATAGTCAAAGCTTTCCTTAAGTTTGGGTCAGTCACAGTGGTCAAGTATTCTGCCACTGTGTACTCTCTGTTTAGGGCCAAATAGCATTCTAGTTTGCTCTGTTTTTTTGTTTGTTCTTTCCAATGTGTCAAGTAATTCTCTTTTTGTTTTCTCATGATTTGGTTGGGTCTAGTTGTGTTGTTGTTGTTGTTGTCCTGGGGCTGTGTGGGGTCTGTTTGTGTTTGTGAACAGAGCCCCAGGACAAGCTTACTTAGGGGACTCTTCTCCAAGTTCATCTCTCTGTAGGTGATGGCTTTGTTATGGAAGGTTTGGGAATCGCTTCCTTTTAAGTGGTTATAGAATTTAACGGCTCTTTTCTGGATTTTGATAATTAGCGGGTATTGGCCTAATTCTGCTCTGCATGCATTATTTGGTGTTTTACGTTGTACACGGAGGATGTTTTTGCAGAATTCTGCATGCAGAGTCTCAATTTGGTGTTTGTCCCATTTTGTGAATTCTTGGTTGGTGAGCGGACCCCAGACCTCAGAACCATAAAGGGCAATGGGTTCTATAACTGATTCAAGTATTTTTAGCCAGATCCTAATTGGTATGTCAAATTTTATGTTCCTTTTGATGGCATAGAAGGCCCTTCTTTCTCTCTCTCTCTCTCTCTCTCTCTCTCTCTCTCAGAGAGGCAGGTGAGCAGGCAGCTGCTGTAAATGTTTCAGACCTTTGTACCGCCTCGAATTCATCAACACAAAACCGTCCACCTCAAAACATTTGAAAGGTTTACCACAAGTCATTACACCACAATGTTTCCCATCCCTGGGGCTGTGGTACTTCAGGAAGGACCTTTCAACAGAGGACAAGATAATCCGGCACATGATTAGGTAAGAGATGTCAGTGTCTGTGGTTCCGTGGCCAGGGCGACAGGAGAAGAAAGGAGCACTCTCTCTCTGTGTGATGTAGGACTGAAAAATAAAACAGAAGGCCAGAGGTAAAGAGAGAGAGGGAGAGCGAGAGAGAGAGGGAGAGAGGGAGAGAGAGAGAGAGAAAGAGAGATAGAGAGAGAGAGAGACAGAGAGAGAGAGAGAGAGAGAGAGAGAGAGAGAGAGAGAGAGAGAGAGAGAGAGATATAGAAAGAGTGAAAAAAACGTATTCCTGCTAATAAGGTTTGCTGTTTTTTCCTTGTCCTTCAAGGCGAGGCGATGATGAAACGTGGCTGTGCTGGGCATTTAGCCTTCTAACTGGCCCAGAGTCATATTAACATCCTGTCAAGCCAATCTCTGAGCGTTGGAAAATGGGAACCTGGGGAGTGAGCAGTGGGCAGTGAGAGGAAAGGCTGGCAGCGGAAATGTTTCACTTGGGTTTCCAATGGGCAACACACTAAGGAGTTTAGGGGTGCCATCACCAGCCACCTGCTGCCCTGTGCTGTGTCCACATACAGGAATTGAAGAGGGCTCATCATCTGCAGGCTACTGGGGCTTTGGGGATCAGAGAAGGACTATAAAGGAATTGTGGAATACCATCCCCTTGGATGGCCCCCGGGCACAATGGACTGGATTATTCAATAGATATGGTACACTCAGGTTTCTTCGGCTGAGGTGAATTCAAGAGTGCCATTAATTAACTACTCGATCAATCAAATCAAATGTTATTTGTCACATGTTTAGTAAACAACAGGTGTAGACTAACAGTGAAATGCTGACTTCCTTACTTCCCAACAATGCAGAGAGAAAAAAAAGAGAAAAATAGTAACACAAGGAATAAATCCACAATGAGTAACGATAACTAGGCTATATACACGGGGTACCAGTACCGAGTCAATGTGCAGGGGTACGAGGTAATTGAGCTAGATATGTCCACATAGGTAGGGATAGTGACTAGGCAACAGGATAGATAATAAACAGTAGCAGCAGTGTATGTGATGAGTCAAAAGAGTGCAAAAAAGGGTCAATGCAGATAGTCCGGGTAGCTGTTTGTTAACTATTTAACTATTTAACAATCTTATGGCTTGGGGGTAGAAGCTGTTCAGGATCCTGGTGGTTACAGACTTGGTGCATCGGTACCGCTTGCCGTGCGGTAGCAGAGAGAACAGTCTATGACTTGGGTGGCTGGAGTCTTTTGACAATTTTTAGGGCTTTCCTCTGACACAGCCTGGTATAGAGGTCCTGGATGGCAGGAAGCTTGGACCCAGTGATATACTGGGCCGTACGCACTACCCTCTGTAGCACCTTGCGGTCGGATGCCAAGCAGTTGTCATACCAGGCGGTGATGCAGCCAGTCAAGATGCTCTCAATGGTGCAGCTGGAGAACCCATGACAAATCTTTCCAGCCTCCTGAGGGGGAAGAGGCGTTGTCATGTCCTCTTCACGACTGTGTTGGTGTGTGTGGACCATGAAAATTCCTTAGTGATGTGGACACAGAGGAACTGAAAGTTTTCGACCCGCTCCACTACAGCCCCGTTGATGTGGATGGGGGCGTGCTCGGCCCTCCGTTTCCTGTAGTCCATGATCAGCTCCTTTCTCTTGCTGACGTTGAGTGAGAGGTTGTTGTCCTGGTACCACACTGCCAGGTCACTGACCTTCTCCCTATAGGCTGTCTCATCGTCGTCGGTGATCAGGCCAACCACCATTGTGTCGTCAGCAAACTTAATGATGGTGTTGGAGTCGCGCGTGGCCACGCAGTTGTGGGTGAACAGGGAGTACAGGAGGGGACTAAGCACGCGCCCCTGAGGGGCCCCCGTGTTGAGGGTCGGGGTGGCGGATGTGTTGTTGCCTATCCTCACCACCTTGGAGCGGCCCGTCAGGAAGTCTAGAATCCAGTTTCAGAGGGAGGGGTTCACTACTGTAGATACTGAAATCTACAGGAAGCAGGTTTCGGGGTTCTGTAATATTTAGTAGTTTGTTTAGGTCACTCTTTTTGTCCATTTCAATGTTCAATCAAACAGTAAATTAATGCCTTGTTGCAGGTCTGCCTGGTTTATATAGCAAGCCACGCCCATGTGACTCACTGTCTGTAGGAGTGAACTATTTTCGTGAATGGGGTGGTGTACCTATTAAACTGGTGTATATGTAACTTTGGAAGGACACATATATTATGTACACACACACACCTACACACACACATACACAAATACTGATTTCCCTAATTAAAATGCAAATCAATTTATAACATTTTTGACATGCGTTTTTCTGGATTTTTTTGTTGTTATTCTGTCTCTCACTGTTCAAATAAACCTACCATTAAAATTATAGACTGATCATTTCTTTGTCAGTGGGCAAACGTACAAAATCAGCAGGGGTTTAAATACTTTTTTCCCTCACTGTATATATATACATACAGCTCTGGAAAGAATTATAGACCACTGCAATTTTTCATGTATGACAGCCATTCCATTCCAGTGTCTGTTGAATTCCAACACAGGCACACCTCATTCTACTGAATTAGGTACTGATTAGGTGGTCACCTGAACCAAATCTTATTTAATGAGGAAAAGTATAAAAACCAGTGCTGTGGTCATCACTATCCTCTTGCAATAGGACCAGCTGGATGGCAAAAACAGTGCTAAAAGTACCTCAAAAGTAATATTAATCAAAAAATAACTATTGACCATGCCAAAATAGTTAAAAAGAATGGTTAAATTCTGGCTTTACTGGCAGAGGGATACAGTGAGCGTCAGGTTACTTCCATCCTTAAAATTTCAAAGACGGCGGTTCATAAGAACAAGGTCAAGCAGCAGACACTGGGGACAACAAAGCTACAGACCGGCAGAGGGCGAAAACGACTCTCTACTGACCGGGATGACCGCCAACTCATTCGAATGTCACTCAACAACCGTAGGATGACATCAAGTGACCTACAAAAAGAATGGCAAACGGCAGCTGGGGTGAAGTGCATGGCGAGGACGGTTTGAAACAGGCTCCTAGGGGCAGGGCTGAAGTAGTGCAAAGCTAGAAAAAAGCCCTTCATTAATGAGAAGCAAAGAAGAGCCAGGCTGAGGTTTGCAAAAGACAAGGATTGGACCATAGAGGACTGGAGTAAGGTAATCTTCTCTGATAAGTCCAATTTTCAGCTTTGCCCAACACCTGGTCGTCTAATGGTTAGACGGAGACCTGGAGAGGCCTACAAGCCACAGTGTCTCGCACCCACTGTGAAATTTGGTGGAGGATCGGTGATGATCTGGGGGTGCTTCAGCAAGGCTGAAATCGGGCAGATTTGTTTTTGTGAAGGACGCATGCAGCCACATACAAGGTTGTCCTGGAAGAAAACGTGCTTCCTTTTTCTTTTACATTGTTCCCCAACTCTGAGGATAGTTTTTTCCAGCAGGACAATGCACCAGGCCACACAGCCAGGTCAATCAAGGTGTGGATGGAGGACCACCAGATCAAGACCCTGTCATGGCCAGCCCAATCTCCAGACCTGAACCCCATTGAAAACTTCTGGAATGTGATCAAGAGGAAGATGGATGGTCACAAGCCATCAAACAAAGCCGAGCTGCTTGAATTTTTTTCGCCAGGAATGGCATAAAGTCACCCAACATCAATGTGAAAGACTGGTGGAGAGCATGCCAAGACGCATGAAAGCTGTGATTGAAAATCAGGCTATTACACCAAATATTGATTTCTGAACTCTTCCTAAGTTAAAACATTAGTATTGTGTTGTTTAAAAATGAACATGAACTTATTTTCTTTGTGAGGTCAGACAGCATTATATATTTTTTGTTATTTTGACCAGTTGTCATTTTCTGCAAATAAATACTCTAAATGACAATATTTTTATTTGGAATTTGGGAGAAATGTTGTCAGTAGTTTATAGAATAAAACAAAAATGTTAATTTTACCGAAACACGTACATATAAATTGTAAATCCAGAGAAACTGATAATTTTGCAGTGGTCCCTTAATTTTTTCCAGAGCTGTATATATACACTACCGTTCAAAAGTTTGGGGTCACTTAGAAATGTCCTTGTTTTCGAAAGAAAAGCAAATGTTTTTGTCCATTAAAATAACATCAAATTGATCAGAAATACAGTGTAGACATTGTTAATGTTGTAAATGGCTATTGTAGCTGGAAATGGCTGATTTGTTATGGAATATCTACATAGGCGTACAGAGGCCCATTATCAGCAACCATCAGTCCTGTGTTCCAATGGCACGTTGTGTTTGCTAATCCAAGTTTATCATTTTAAAAGGTATATTGATCATTAGAAAACCCTTTTGCAATTATGTTAGCACAGCTGAAAACTGTTGTGCTGATTAAAGAAGCAATAAAACTGGCCTTCTTGAGACTAGTTGAGTATCTGGAGCATCAGCAATTGTGGGTTCGATTACAGGCTCAAAATGGCCAGAAACAAATAACTTTCTTCTGAAACTCGTCAGTATGTTCTTGTTCTGAGAAATGAAGGCTATTCCATGCGAGATATTGCCAAGAAATTGAAGATCTCCTACAACGCTGTGTACTACTCCCTTCACAGAACAGCGCAAACTGGATCTAACCAGAATATAAAGAGGAGTGGGAGGCCCCGGTGCACAACTGAGCAAGAGGACAAATACATTAGAGTGTTTAGTTTGAGAAACAGACACCTCACAGGTCCTCAACTGGCATCTTCATTAAATAGTACCCGCAAAACACCAGTCTGAATGTCAACAGTGAAGAGGCGACTCCGGGATGCTGACCTTCTAGGCAGAGTTGTAAAGAAAAAGCCATATCTCAGACTGCCCATCTTAATATTTTCTTTTTATTGGCCAGTCTGAGATATGGCCAATAAAAGTGCTCAGCATATGTGGGAACTCCTTCTAGACTGTTGGAAAAGCATTCCATGAGAAGCTGGTTGAGAGAATGCCATGAGTATGCAAAGCTGTCATCAAGGCAAAGGGTGGCTATTTGAAGATTCTCAATAAAATATATTTTGATTTGTTTAACACTTTTTTGGTTACTACATGATACCATATGTGTTATTTCATAGTTTTGATGTCTTCACTATTATTCTACAATGTAGAATATAGTAAAAATAAAGAAAAACCCTTGAATGAGTAGGTGTTCTAAAGCTTTATATATATATATACAGTGGGGAAAAAAAGTATTTAGTCAGCCACCAATTGTGCAAGTTCTCCCACTTAAAAAGATGAGAGAGGCCTGTAATATTCATCATAGGTACACGTCAACTATGACAGACAAATTGAGAATTTTTTTTCCAGAAAATCACATTGTAGGATTTTTAATGAATGTATTTGCAAATGATGGTGGAAAATAAGTATTTGGTCACCTACAAACAAGCAATATTTCTGGCTCTCACAGACCTGTAACTTCTTATTTAAGAGGCTCCTCTGTCCTCCACTCGTTACCTGTATTAATGGCACCTGTTTGAACTTGTTATCAGTATAAAAGACACCTGTCCACAACCTCAAACAGTCACACTCCAAACTCCACTATGGCCAAGACCAAAGAGCTGTCAAAGGACACCAGAAACAAAATTGTAGACCTGCACCAGGCTGGGAAGACTGAATCTGCAATAGGTAAGCAGCTTGGTTTGAAGAAATCAACTGTGGGAGCAATTATTAGGAAATGGAAGACATACAAGACCACTGATAATCTCCCTCGATCTGGGGCTCCACGCAAGATCTCACCCCGTGGGGTCAAAATGATCACAAGAACGGTGAGCAAAAATCCCAGAACCACACGGGGGGACCTTGTGAATGACCTGCAGAGAGCTGGGACCAAAGTAACAAAGACTACCTTCAGTAACACACTACGCCGCCAGGGACTCAAATCCTGCAGTGCGAGACGTGTCCCCCTGCTTAAGCCAGTACATGTCCAGGCCCGTCTGAAGTTTGCTAGAGTGCATTTGGATGATCCAGAAGAGGATTGGGAGAATGTCATATGGTCAGATGAAACCAAAATAGAACTTTTTGGTAAAAACTCAACTCGTCGTGTTTGGAGGACAAAGAATGATGAGTTGCATCCAAAGAACACCATACCTACTGTGAAGCATGGGGGTGGAAACATCATGCTTTGGAGCTGTTTTTATGCAAAGGGACCAGGACGACTGATCCGTGTAAAGTAAAGAATGAATGGGGCCATGTATCGTGAGATTTTGAGTGAAAACCTCCTTCCATCAGCAAGGGCATTGAAGATGAAACGTGGCTGGGTCTTTCAGCATGACAATGATCCCAAACACACCGCCAGGCAACGAAGGAGTGGCTTTGTAAGAAGCATTTCAAGGTCCTGGAGTGGCCTAGCCAGTCTCCAGATCTCAACCCCATAGAAAATCTTTGGAGGGAGTTGAAAGTCCGTGTTGCCCAGCGACAGCCCCAAAACATCACTGCTCTAGAGGAGATCTGCATGGAGGAATGGGCCAAAATACCAGCAACAGTGTGTGAAAACCTTGTGAAGACTTACAGAAAACGTTTGACCTGTGTCATTGACAATAAAGGGTATATAACAAAGTATTGAGAAACGTTTGTTATTGACCAAATACTTATTTTACACCATAATTTGCAAATACATTCATTAAAAATCCTACAATGTGATTTTCTGGATTTTTTTTTCTCATTTTGTCTGTCATAGTTGACGTGTACCTATGATGAAAATTACAGGCCTCTCTCATCTTTTTAAGTGGGAGAACATGCACAATTGGTGGCTGACTAAATACTTTTTTTCCCCACTGTACACACTCCGAACACTGACATTGCTCGTCCTAATATTTCTATAGTTCTTAATTCCATTCTTTAACTTTTTAGATTTGTTAGATATTACTGCAATGTTGGAGCGAGAAACACAAGCGTTTTGCTACACCCGCAATAACATCTTCTAAATATGTGTATGCGACCAATAAAGTGTTATTTTATTTGATGAATATCCTTATCGATTTCTTTCACCAGGAGCTGGAAATCTGCTGCGTTTCACCTGGCAATCTTCGCTAGTTATGGAGATCTCTGAACACACAGGTTTAAAACCTTTCATTACGGTCTCCTCCATCCTCACATAACAAGAACATACTGCCTCATGAAGATCAATAATACCCAGTCTCTCTGTACAGGAGCAATCCTTCTCTTCAGATAGGAGATAAAGCGCTGAGCACCGCAGCCCAATGGAAATCAATGGGGATACTTATTTTATTTTATTTTATGGCACTGAGAGCTCTATTAGCCAATTCATGGTTTGGCGAAACATTCAAATAATTGACATTGTAGCTAGCTAGCGAATTCTAGGTGTGTGTGTGCGTAGGTGTATGCGTGTGTGTGTGTAGGTGTGTGTGTGTGTGTGTGTGTGTGTGTAGGTGTGTGTGTGTAGGTGTGTGTGTGTGTGTGTGTGTGTGTAGGTGTGTGTGTGTGTGTGTGTAGGTGTGTGTGTGTGTGTGTGTGTTTAGGTGTGTGTATGTGTGTGTGTGTGTGTGTGTAGGTGTGTGTATGTGTGTGTAGGTGTGTGTGTGTGTAGGTGTGTGTGTGTGTGTAGGTGTGTGTGTGTGTGTGTGTGTGTGTATAGGTGTGTGTGTGTGTGTGTGTGTGTGTAGGTGTGTGTGTGTAGGTGTGTGTGTAGGTGTGTGTGTAGGTGTGTGTGTGTGTGTGTGTGTGTGTGTTTAGGTGTGTGTGTAGGTGTGTGTGTGTGTGTGTGTGTGTAGGTGTGTGTGTGTGTGTTTAGGTGTGTGTGTGTGTGTGTGTGTGTGTGTGTGTGTGTGTGTGTGTGTGTGTGTGTGTAGTTGTAGGTGTGTGTGTGTAGGTGTGTGTGTGTGTGTGTGTGTGTGTGTGTGTGTGTGTGTGTGTGTGTGTGTGTGTGTGTGTGTGTGTGTGTGTGTGTGTGTGTGTGTGTGTGTGGGTGTGTGTGTGTAGGTGTGTGTGTGTGTGTGTAGGTGTGTGTGTGTGTAGGTGTGTGTGTGTGTGTAGGTGTGTGTGTGTGTGTAGGTGTGTGTGTGTGTGTGTGTGTGTAGGTGTGTGTGTGTGTGTGTGTGTGTGTGTGTGTGAGTGTGTGTGTGTGTGTGTGTGTGTAGGTGTGTGTGTGTGTAGGTGTGTGTGTGTGTGTGTGTAGGTGTGTGTGTGTGTGTGTGTGTTTAGGTGTGTGTGTGTGTGTGTGTGTGTGTGTGTGTGTGTGTGTGTAGGTGTGTGTGTATGTGTGTGGTGTAGGTGTAGGTGTGTGTATGTGTGTGTAGGTGTGTGTGTGTGTGTAGGTGTGTGTGTGTAGGTGTGTGTGTGTGTGTAGGTGTGTGTGTAGGTGTGTGTGTGTAGGTGTGTGTAGGTGTGTGTGTGTGTGTGTGTGTGTGTGTGTGTGTGTTTAGGTGTGTGTGTAGGTGTGTGTGTGTGTGTGTGTGTGTAGGTGTGTGTGTGTGTGTTTAGGTGTGTGTGTGTGTGTGTGTGTGTGTGTGTGTGTGTGTGTGTGTGTAGTTGTAGGTGTGTGTGTGTAGGTGTGTGTGTGTGTGTGTGTGTGTGTGTGTGTGTGTGTGTGTGTGTGTGTGTGTGTGTGTGTGTGTGTGTGTGTGTGTGGGTGTGTGTGTGTAGGTGTGTGTGTGTGTGTGTAGGTGTGTGTGTGTGTAGGTGTGTGTGTGTGTGTAGGTGTGTGTGTGTGTGTAGGTGTGTGTGTGTGTGTGTGTGTGTAGGTGTGTGTGTGTGTGTGTGTGTGTGTGTGTGTGTGTGTGAGTGTGTGTGTGTGTGTGTGTGTAGGTGTGTGTGTGTGTAGGTGTGTGTGTGTGTGTGTGTAGGTGTGTGTGTGTGTGTGTGTTTAGGTGTGTGTGTGTGTGTGTGTGTGTGTGTGTGTGTGTGTGTGTAGGTGTGTGTGTGTGTGTGGTGTAGGTGTAGGTGTGTGTATGTGTGTGTAGGTGTGTGTGTGTGTGTAGGTGTGTGTGTGTAGGTGTGTGTGTGTAGGTGTGTGTGTGTGTGTGTGTGTGTGTAGGTGTGTGTGTGTGTAGGTGTGTGTGTGTGTGTGTGTTTGTGTGTGTAGGTGTGTGTGTAGGTGTGTGTGTGTGTAGGTGTGTGTGTGTGTGTGTGTGTGTAGGTGTGTGTATGTGTGTGTGTGTGTAGGTGTGTGTGTGTACTATCTCCACAGGGAAGCTCTGTCTACAATGTTCTGCCTAATGTCACCTCCTGACTGAGACAAAAAACACCCTGGTAATGAATCACAGCAATTCCAGTCTTTCTTTTTTTATTAATTCTCTCGGTCCTCTCTAGATAAATGCTGTTTGGTTGGGTCATCGTCAGGAAGTGGTTTTCTCATGGTTGGCCAACCAAGTCTTTCCTGGAGAGACACATAACGGATAGGACAATTTGCCTAACACACACTGGGGAGAGATGGAAGAGGAGGTCTCTACTATTTCAAACGCTTTATTTGTGTTGTCCATAACAATCATGTTAAAACTGTTTGTCTCTATTTCAGCAACGCAAGCGTTCACTTGACAAATAAAACACATGCTATTGTTTGAAACCCGTCCAGTATTGTTCCACAAACATCACAGCAAAATACCCTTCTCTGCATCTGCTCATAATCATACATAAATATAATATCAAGAGATTAAAAAATACAATATAAATCCAAAAGATAAATAATATAATGATGACAAGAGAACAGTATATGATTAGTATGAGCGACACTACTCTCTCTGACCAACCCAACACCATGCTGTGGCCAGGGGTTCCCAACTACATTCAGCTGCGGGACAATTGTTTCTTGAGCGGATGGTCGGGCCCCGGGACATAATTATATATCATTTGTACATTGCAAATTGACTATAAGAAGCCCAAACAGATATAGTATTTGGGAAAAACATAATAATTTCAAACCTCGACTACATTGGGATACGATCACATCTCTCTATTTATGCGTGGGAATACTTGGGAACAGATTGAATAAATTAAAATAACTTGGAGCTGATTTCCTAAATTAAAATCACTTGGAACTGAATTCCTAAATTAAAATACATAAATACTTTAAATAAATAAATAAATAAATAAATAATAAATACAATAAAATGCCGACCACTTGGGGAGACCTGCTCTATGCCATGCTGTATGGAGGCAGGGAGACAGGCAGGGAGGGTATTGTTAAATTGGATACCATGCTGCATGGTATTGCTCTAGGCCAGGGATGGGCAAGTGTCGGACCACATGTAGGCCCCTGGATAAATCCCAAGGTGCAATTTCGAAATTTGGTTTCACATCAGCAGTTTTTCTCTCGTTATGTCAGTCACTGACAGTCACTAAAATGTTTTGCTCGTAAAGTGGGTGGGCCCCCACAACATAATTTCACTTAAGGCCCATAAAAGGAGGGAGGGATGCAGGCTAGTGTTCAATAAGGAGATAGGGATGCAGGCTAGTGTTCAGTACGGAGATAGGGATGCAGTCTAGTGTTCAATATAGAGGGAGGGATGCAGGCTAGTGTTCAATAAGGAGATAGGGATGCAGGCTAGTGTTCAGTAAGGAGATAGGGATGCAGTCTAGTGTTCAATATAGAGGGAGGGATGCAGGCTACTGTTCAATAAGGAGGGAGGGATGCAGGCTAGTGTTCAATAAGGAGGGATGCAGGCTAGTGTTCAGTAAGGAGATAGGGATGCAGGCTAGTGTTCAATAAGGAGATAGTGATGCAGGCTAGTGTTCAATAAGGAGGGATGCAGGCTAGTGTTCAGTAAGGAGATAGGGATGCAGGCTAGTGTTCAATAAGGAGGGAGGGATGCAGGCTAGTGTTCAGTAAGGAGATAGGGATGCAGGCTAGTGTTCAGTAAGGAGATAGGGATGCAGGCTAGTGTTCAGTAAGGAGATAGGGATGCAGGCTAGTGTTCAATAAGGAGGGAGGGATGCAGGCTAGTGTTCATTAAGGAGATAGGGATGCAGGCTAGTGTTCAGTAAGGAGATAGGGATGCAGGCTAGTGTTCAGTAAGGAGATAGGGATGCAGGCTAGTGTTCAGTAAGGAGATAGGGATGCAGGCTAGTGTTCAGTAAGGAGGGAGGGATGCAGGCTAGTGTTCAGTAAGGAGATAGGGATGCAGGCTAGTGTTCAGTAAGGAGATAGGGATGCAGGCTAGTGTTCAATAAGGAGGGAGGGATGCAGGCTAGTGTTCAGTAAGGAGATAGGGATGCAGGCTAGTGTTCAATAAGGAGATAGGGATGCAGGCTAGTGTTCAATAAGGAGGGAGGGATGCAGGCTAGTGTTCATTAAGGAGGGAGGGATGCAGGCTAGTGTTCAGTAAGGAGATAGGGATGCAGGCTAGTGTTCAGTAAGGAGATAGGGATGCAGGCTAGTGTTCAATAAGGAGGGAGGGATGCAGGCTAGTGTTCATTAAGGAGGGAGGGATGCAGGCTAGTGTTCATTAAGGAGATAGGGATGCAGGCTAGTGTTCAGTAAGGAGATAGGGATAAAGCTAGTGTTCATTAAGGAGATAGGGATGCAGGCTAGTGTTCATTAAGGAGGGAGGGATGCAGGCTAGTGTTCAGTAAGGAGATAGGGATGCAGGCTAGTGTTCAGTAAGGAGATAGGGATGCAGGCTAGTGTTCATTAAGGAGGGAGGGATGCAGGCTAGTGTTCAATAAGGAGATAGGGATGCAGGCTAGTGTTCAGTAAGGAGGGAGGGATGCAGGCTAGTGTTCAGTAAGGAGATAGGGATGCAGGCTAGTGTTCAATAAGGAGGGAGGGATGCAGGCTAGTGTTCAGTAAGGAGATAGGGATGCAGGCTAGTGTTCAGTAAGGAGATAGGGATGCAGGCTAGTGTTCAATAAGGAGGGAGGGATGCAGGCTAGTGTTCAGTAAGGAGATAGGGATGCAGGCTAGTGTTCAGTAAGGAGATAGGGATGCAGGCTAGTGTTCAATAAGGAGGGAGGGATGCAGGCTAGTGTTCATTAAGGAGATAGGGATGCAGGCTGGTGTCCAAGTAACCTTATTACATAATCACTGATAGAGAATGTGACTTGGGGAATATAAATGTAGTTGCCACAGACAGGCAGGTGTGATGTATAGGCCCAACCAATCAAACACTCCCTCCCTCACTCCCTCTATCCTTTGTGACGGTGCTCTCTTTCTCTCCCCCCCTCCCTCCCTCCCTCCCTCCCTCCCTCTCTCTCTCTATCCTTCCTGCTGCTGCTCTCTCTCTCTCACCCGCTCTCTCTCTATTTCCCTCCCTCCCTCCCTCCCTCCCTCACTAAACACTAATGACACTGCTAGCATGCAGTTAAAAATACATAATTGTTTATGACATTTTTATGTGGCATGTAGATGTTGTCTAACCTGTCTAATTATAGGCACAATGTCTTCTATTCTATTCAATAAAAGGCCCAACACCTCTTGTTGTTCTGATCCTCTGTGATCTTTGGTGTACGAAACGCCCATATTGTACACACACAGACACACACACGGACCGATTACAGTGTTTGCTAGAGTTTAGCAGTAAACATATCCAAATGCCCCAGACAGGGAAATGAGAAAAATACATCCACAATCAGGGTTTCAGGTGATGGAAAACAGCCCTTCTGGATGACAGTTAGTAGTAATCTGTCCAAGGTCCCCCTCTTTCAATAAGGAAAACAAATCTACACACCTTTACTGTCTTTCCTCTCAGCTTCCTTCTTCTCAATCCCCCCATCTTATTTTTTTGTCCCTCCCTCCCTCCCTCCCTCCCTCCCTCCCTCCCTCCCTCCCTCCCTCCCT